>NC_090378.1:50271627-50434292 GCF_036365525.1 Heterodontus francisci | reverse complement strand
TATTGTAATGAATAATGTTTTCTACTTCAAAATCAGCTGCATAGTTACCAGGGTACACCACTGTCATTATTGACAGTTTAAAAGTTTTGGAAAAATAAAACAAATTGCACATGACTATTGCAGTCATGTTGCTACAGATACATACTAAAGGACAGCCCTGCAATTAATAAATTATAAATCACTAAAAATAACTATCCAGACCAGAACTTTGAGGGGACACTACATAACAATTCTTTAAAAACCTTTGGAAATAAAGGTTGAATTCAGTAATTCTGCACTCTCACTGTTGAATAATGTTTGAAAGGAAATGCAGGTTGGAGACTTAGCCTTTTCTCCAACCTCACACCCTTCAACTTCAAGTCAACGTCGGAGCTGTCATTCTTTACTTTTAACTTTAAGACACAAACAGCTTACAATTTCTCTTATAAATAATTACTGTTTAAATTGGGCTATGGGTTCTGACAACATTGTTGCAATAGTACTGAAGACATGTGCTCCAGAACTTGTTGCGCCCCTAGCCAAGCTGTTCCAGTACAGCTACAACACTGGCATCTACCAGGCAATACGGAAAATTGCCAGGTATGTCCTGTACACAAAAAGCAGCACAAGTCCAACCCGGCCAATTACCAGCCCATCAGTCTACTCTCAATCAACAGTAAAGTGATGGAAGGTGTCGTCAACAATGCTATGAAGTGGCACTTGCTTAGCTGATGCTCAGTTTGGGTTCTGCCAGGGCCACTCAACTCCTGACCTCATTACAGCCTTTGTCCAAACATGGACAAAAGAGATGAACTCAAGAGGTGAGGTGAGAGTGACTGCCCTTGACAGCAAGACAGTATTTGACTGAGTATGGCATCAAAGAACCCGAGCAAAACTGGAGTCAATGGGAATCAGGGGGAAAACTCTCTGCTGTTGGAGTTGTACCTAGCACAAATGAAGATGGTTGTGGTTGTTGGAGGTCAATCATCTCAGCTCCAGGACATCATTGCAGGAGTTCGTCAGGATAGTTTCCTAGGCCCAACTACCTTCAGCTGCTTCATCAATGACCTTCCTTCAATCATAAGGTCAGAAGAGGGGATGTTTGCTGATGACTGCATAATGTTCAGCACCATTCAGATGCTGAAGCAGACTGTGTAGAAATGCAGCAAGACCTGGGCAATAACCAGGCTTGGGCTGATAAGTGGCAAGTAACATTCGTGCCAGGGAATGACTATCACAAACAAGAGAGAATCTTAACCATCTCCCCTTGACATTCAATGGCATTATGATTGCTGAATCCCCCACTATCAACATCCTGGGGGTTACTATTGACCAGAAACTAAACTGGACCAGCCACATAAATATAGTGGCTACAAGAGCAGGTCAGAAGCTAGGAGTCCTGCGGCGAGTAACTCACCTCCTGTCTCCCCAAAGTCTGTCCACCATCTACAAGGCACAACTCAGGAATGTGATGGAATACTCTCCACTTGCCTGCATGGGTGCAATCCAACAACATTCAAGAAGCTCGACATCATCGAGGACAAAGCAGCCCACTTGATTGGTATCCCATCCACAAACATTCACTCCCTCCACCACAGATGCATCGTGGCAGCAGTGTGTACAATGTACAAGATGCATTGCAGCAACGCACTAACACTCCTCAGACAGCACCTTCCAAACCCGTGACCTCTACCACCTACATGGACAAGGGCAACAGATGCATGGGAACACCACCACCTGCAAGTTTCCCTCCAAGCCGCACACCATCCTGACTTGGAGCTATATTGCCGTTCCTTCACTGTCGCTGGGTCAAAATCCTGGAACTCCCTTCCTAACAACACTGTGGGTGTACCTACCCCACATGGACTGCAGCAGTTCAAGAAGGCATCTCACCACCATCTTCTCAAGGGCAATTAGGGATGGGCAATAAATGCTGGCCTGGCCAACAACACCCACATCCCTTGAACGAATAAGTAAATAAGTAAATATGAATTAGCTTCAAGTAAGATTTGAGATTAGATAGTTCTTGCTTTTCACTGCTCCTTCTGTGTTCAAATGTGTTGAATTAATGTTGAGAAACAAAACCAAACTTTATACATTTACATACATATACAGAAAGGATTGAACATTGCTATTTCTCCATTTGGTGGAAACTTAAAAACATCATGTCAAATGAAATATAGGATGTATAATATACTATTTTACACAAACCAATGATGGTGTTACACTTCTGGTTCTCTCCCAACACTATTTAATTATGCTTGTTGAAAAAGATAGTATCCATAGACACTATCGATTGCCCACTGCAAACTGAAATTTGACACGATTTGTGCAACAACTGTCGTAAGGATGTGCTTGAGGGCTAACAATCTATCTTTTTGTTCCTGGATTATATCAGAAATTGTACAGGTTTCCCACTATATATTCTTAATCTTTCTGATAGGTTGACAGATCATATATTTTAGATTAATTAGACTAATCTTGGTACCTCTATCCTAGTTATTCTAGTACCCCTATAATACTGGCACCTAACTGACAATGTGAAAAATTACCCAGGTATTTCATGTCCATAAAAAGCAGGACAAATCCAACTCAGCCAATTACCATTGTATCAGTCCACACTCAATCAACTAGGTGGAATGAGTGATCATTAGTGCTGTCAAGTGGTAAATACTCACTAATAACCTGGTCACTTAGCTCCAGACCCTCATTATAGCCTTTTTCCATACTTGGACATGATAGCTGAATTCCAGAGGTGAGGTGAGAATGACTGCTCTTAACATGGCACCAAGAAACCCTAGTAAACCTGAAGCCAAAGGGATCAGGGGAAAACACTCCGATGACTGAAGTCATATCTAGCACAAAGGATAATGGTAATTCTAGTTGCAGACCAACCATCTCCGCCCCAGGATATTGCTGCATGAGTTCCTTGGGGCAGTGTCCTTTGCCCAACCATCTACAGCTGCTTCATCAATGACCTTCCCTCAATTAAAAGGTCAGAGTGGGGTTGTTTGCTGATGATGGCACAGTGTTCAGCTCCATGCACACTTCCTCAGATAATGAAGCAGTCCTTGTCCATGTGGAGCAAGACCTGGACAATGTGCAGGCTTGGGCTGATAAATGGCAAATAATATTGATGCCATGTAAATGTCGGGCCATCACCATGTCTAACAAGAGAAAGTCTAACCAACCTCCCTTTGACCTTGAATGGTAGTACTATCACCAAATGCTTAACCATCAACATCTTGGGGGTTGGCATTCACCAGAAACTCAACTGGACCAGCCACATAAATACTGTGGCTACTAAAATGGGTCAGAGGCTCAGCATTCTGTGGCAAGTGACACACTTCCTTGCTCCACAAGGTCTCTCCACCACCTAAAAGGCACAAGTCAGGAGTGTGATGGAATACTCTCCACTTGTCTGGGTACTTGCAACAACATGCAAAGAGCTCAATTTCATCCAGGACAAAGCAGTCTGCTCAATTGTTAACCAATCCACCAACTTAAACATCCATTACCTCGACCATTATGTTTGCAAAGTACACTATTTAGAGTATAAACTACAGGAACTTTCCTTGACATTTTTAACAGCACCTCCCAAACCCACAAATCTCCACCACCGAGAAGGACAAAAGCAACAGGCACACACGGGAACACCATCACCTCCAAGTTCTCCTCCAAGTCACGTACCATCCCAACTTGGAAAAATATCATTCCTTCATCATTGCTGAGTCATTGTTAGATACTCCCTACCCAACAGAACTATGGGAGTACCTTCACACCATGGACTTCAGAGGTTCAAGAAGAAATGTCACTACCATGACCTTTTCAAGGGCAACTAGAGATGGGCAATAAACTCTCGGCTTGCTAGAGATGTCCATATCCTGAGAATGAATTTAAAAATGACTGATCTATAAATTGCATTTATTGCAAGATATAAGTTACACATAAACAAAAGTAAATCAGATGAAATAGCAATACTTTAAACTGTTTCTGAAACTAAAATAACAAAGTATATTAAAATTCTTATAAACTTCCTTTCTTTCGGATTCTTTTAATGATTTGGATGGGTATCTTTGCTATGACAGACATGTTCTAACAAGTCAAGTAAATAACTAGCCAAAAACAGAAAATGCTGGAAATGCACAGCAAATTCATAAGTATCTGTAAAAAGGCATTTTGGGAGTAGATCCTTCATCAGAAATTAAGACTAATAAGTCATCTTCAGCTTCTCTTTCAGCTTTTCATTTGGACAATGGGTCTACGTCTGAAATGTTGATTGGTCTTTACTTTTTATAGATGTTAATGGATCTTCTCTATGTTTCCAGCATTTTCTATTGCATTTCATATTTCTAGCATTTGCCATTTCCTTTTATTTATTCTTAAAGAATTGGCCAACTATTTGTGTAAGAATCACAGCCTGAGGCTTCCAAAAACCATCAATCAAATCAGTTTAATAGAAATAATGGAACATCTTGGTCATGACACCATTTGAAGTCCAACAATTCCCAGCTTATCCAGTCTATGAACACCCAACAACTGCTGTATGCTGTACACAATGCATCACATGTCCCTTCCATGATTAGTTAGCAAATCAAACAATCTGATCAGCTGTGTTTGGAAACAGCTGATCCCAGCCCCACAGCGACAATCAAGCACCTCCCCTATCACATTGAAAGTATAGTTAGATAAGTGTTTTGTTTTATTATCTTTCAGGGTAGGGGGAGTGAGGTAAAGAAAAACTTACCAGATTCTCTATTTTTGTGTTATTTGGAAGTGGAAGAGGATCATAGAATCATAGAATGTTACGGCTCAGAAACAGACTATTTAGCCAATCAAATCTGTGCCAGTGTTCTTCTCCACATGACCAGTTAGTCTAATCTCAATTTTCTGCTCACTCACTGTTCATTTTAAAATCCTCCCTTGTTCCAGCAGAGATTTCCTCACTGGAAAACAGCAGCAGAAAAAGATTTTAGGTAAAGTTTTTCCGACGATAGGATTTCCCAACATGCATGGGGTGTCATACAACCCTATGGGCTTCTACACAAAATTCTGTGACTAAATCAACTACAAGCACTTGCGCTCCACCAGTATGCATGTCTTCAGTGACCATTTGAATACAATAAAGCAAAAATCAGGCAGCAGTCATCATAACTTAATTTTAAGACAGAGGCAGGATTATTTTGCCTTATGGCTTCTAGGGGACCAGGTCTATTCTCTTCAATTCCCACAGCCATGACCAGTGCTGAAAGAATGAGGTCCATGTAGCCATCAGAATCATTATTGACTATAGTACAGGCATTTTAATGAAGTCCTTCTGATATCTGGACAGATCAAGGGTGTCTCACAGTCCAGCCTTTTAAAAGGTCATTGTTGTCTACTGCATGCTGCAAACTTTGTTATCCAAAGAAGCATAGGCATAGAATGGTTAGAGGAGTAAGAGGCCAGCCAGATACAGAAAAGACTGAACAGGCTAACACTCTTTTCTCCAGAACGGGAGACTGATGGGTGACATGATAGCAATCTATATAGAGTGGATGGAGAAAAGTTGTATCCATTTGTGGGAATTCCAAATCTGAGCCCCAGAAAAATAAGGCAATCGATAATAAATCCAATAAAGAATTCAGGAAAAACTTCTTTACTCAAAGAGTGGTGAATCTGCTTAAAACCTAATTGACAGGAGTGCTCTGTGCAACACTTCTCATAACACATCCCCAATGCAACAGGGAAAGACTCTCGCATGTAGAGCTCTCCACTACGGACCCCTGCGCTGCACAACAGGATGGAACACCGCATGGCCTGTTTCTGTGTTGTAAACTCTACGTAATTCTCAACAACTTTTTCAAAGGAGATTAAATGGCTGAGTCAAAGTTCTTAATAGAACTTGTGAACTAACTGTTACTCCACTTTTTTCTATGTTACTTGTGTCCCTCCAAACCCATTAATACCACTCATACCTGGGTTCAATTCTGGGTACTGCCCGTGTGGAGTTTGCAAGTTCTCCCTGTGTCTGCGTGGGTTTCCTCCCACATGCCAAAGACTTGCAGGTTGATAGGTAAATTAGCCATTAGCAATTGCCCCTAGTATAGGTAGGTGGTAGGGAAATATAGGGACAGGTGGGGATGTGGTAGGAATATGGAATTAGTGTAGCATTAGTATAAATGGATGGTTGATGGTCGGCACAAACTCGGTGGACCGAAGGGCCTGTTTCAGTGCTGTATCACTAAACTAAACTACCTGGTAACACTGGCACAACCCAGAGTCTCGTTGCAGTCTTACTGAAACGGTGACGTTCCCCTAGCCGCTCCACTTCCCATTGCGCATGAGCAGGCGATTAGATTGGGTGTGGTGCGCGAGCGCGTCACGTGCGGAATGACGCGGCGGAGGCTCGCGCACTGTCTCCCGACCTCCATCTCTTTCCATAGCCGCCATCTTGCTTACCGCGTGTTTCCTTTGGGTCCGGGCAAACATAACAAGGTTTGTAAGCGGAGCAAGAAAAGTTTTCAGTGACCGTAACTCGCTCGACAGTCAGTTCTCTGATTAGGTCGAGATGAAACCTGCGGCCAAACGAATTAAACGCTGAGGGGTGAATTTGTAGCGCTAGAACAAAAAAGCTAGTTGGAAGCTGGCTTTTTTTAAAGCGGGTTGTTTGTGCTAATTTAGTGGCTGGTTGTTGTTCAGAGGATGGGGATGTTAGGCCGCGTCCTACATGGAGGGGAAAGTGCATTAACCTTGCGTATGATCGGAGAAATGTGGTCGTTTTCTGGGACTTGAGTTTAAGAAGCGGAGTGGGCTGTATTGGTACTGCCGGTTACGTTCAAGAACGACACAGAATGAGTGCAGCTGAAGTTTTTAGTTTGCACCGTCCATTTGTACTTGGTGTTTGAGACATGCCACTGAAGTTTACCAGAGTTGGGATGAATACATTTTAAGAATTATGTGTATTTATAAAAGATTAGACGTAAGTGTGCAGGTTTTGAAACTATCCGGTAACTTGAAAATTTTGAGCAGAAACATGATTTTGAATTAACATGAATAGATTGTTTCATAATTATAAAGACATTTAGATGTTAATATCGATAATTTAAACTCATCTTTGCTTTTTTTCTCCCTCCCCCAGAGTAAACACTATGAATCAGGAAAAGTTAGCGAAACTCCAGGCTCAGGTCCGGATAGGAGGAAAGGTGAGATCTTTGTCCAAATGTAGTTATGATTGCAATGGAAGTCACTTAATGCCTAGTTTTCATTTTCACTGAAGTTTGTACTTAGGTCATGTTTTTCATGACCTCAGGACGCCCCAAAGTGCTTTATAGCCAATAAAGTACTTTTGAAGTAAAAGCAAAATATACTGTGGATGCTGGAAATCTGAAATACAAACAGAAAGTGCTGGAAATACTCAGCAGGTCTGGCAGTATCTCAAAGGTCACAGACCTGAAACGTTAATTCTGCTTCTCCACAGATGCTGCCAGACCTGCTAAGTACTTTTGAAGTGTAGTCACTGTTGCAAAGTAGCATTGTATTAATCTGTCTGTACTTGTGTGTAACACCAGTAAAAGACGTGTAATTTCTTTTTTGTTACCACCTATTTTTGCCTGCCTGCAAAAATTATTAAATGGAGATAACCTGGAGCTGGTGAAGACAGTTGTCATGAATGAATTTTGTTCCTGGCTGAGATTGGATAATATTGTAATGCCTTCCTGGGCAGTCAAATCAGTCTGTTATGGGTTTTCATATTTTAAATAGGATATGGGTGTTAACTAGCATGGCTAGCGTTTATTGCCTGCCTCTAGTTTCCCTGGAGAAATGGTCATGAGTCGCCCTCTTGAACCGCTGCAGTACATGTGGTGAAGGCACTTCTGCACTGTTGTCAGATCAGGAGTTCCAGGATTTTGACCCAATGATGAAGGAATGGTGATTTTTTTTTTTGTTCGTGAGGTGTGGGCATGGCTGGCTAGGTCAGCCTTTATTGCCCATCCCTAATTACCCTTGAGAAGGTGTTGGTGAGCTGCTGCCTTGAACTGCTGCACTCCTTGGGGTGTAGGTAGACCAACAGTATTGTTAGGAAACAAGTTCCAGAATTTTGACCCAGTGATAGGGACGGAATGATATAGTTCCAAGTCAGGATAGTGTGTGGCTTGGAAGGGAATTTGCAGGTGGTTGTGTCCCCTTGTATCTGCTGCCCTTGTCCTTCTAGGTGGTAGAGGTCGAGGGTTTGGAAAGTGCTGTCAAAGGAGCTTTGGTGAGTTGTTGCAGTGCATGTAGTACATGGTACACACTGCTGCCACTGTGCGTTGGTGGTGGAGGGAGTGAATGTTGAAGGTGATGGATGGAGTGCCAATCAAGTGGGCTGCTTTGTCCTGGATGGTGTCAAGCTTCCTGAGTGGTGTTGAAGCTGCATCCATCCAGGCAAGTGGAGAATATTCCATCACACTCCTTAGTTGTGCCTTGTAGATGGTGAACAGGCATTGGGGAGACAGGAGGTCAGTTATTCGCTGCAAACTTCCCAGCCTCTGACCTGCTCTTGTAGCCACAGCATTAATGTGGCTGGTCCAGTTCAGTTACTGGTCAATGATAACCCCCAGAATGTTGTTAGTGGGGGATTCAGTGATAGTAATGCCATTGAACATCAAGTGGGGATGGTTAGATTTTCTCTTGTTTGAAATGGTCATTGCCTGACACTTGTGTGGCGCGAATGTTACTTGCCACTTATCAGCCCAAATATGGATGTTGTCCAGGTCTTGCTGCATCTGGACTTGGGCTGCTTCAGTATCTGAGGAGTTGTGAATGGTGCTGAGCATTGTGCAATCATCGAAAATCCCCTCTTCTGACCTTACGGTGGAGGGAAGTTCATTGATGAAGCAGCTGAAGATAGTTGGGCCTAGGATATTACCCTCAGGAACTCCTGCAGTGATGTCCTGGGACTGCGATGATGTCCATGTCAGGATGGAGTGTGACTTGAAGGGAAACTTTTTAAAGAATCTTTTTATTGATTTATGCCTTAAGCTTGTTCTTAGCCTCTTCAAGCGGTAGGTTGTGGGTTCAGGGCCCATTCCAGGACTTGAGAGTGTAATCTGGCCTGACACTTCAGCGTAGAACTGGTTAATAGTGCACTATGATCCTTTAGATAAGATGTTTAACTGAGGCCCTAGTTGGCTGTTCGGTGGTTCAGGCGGATCCATGACAGTATTTTGCTGAACAGCAGATGTCCTGTTGCCTCTCAACTGACAACATAATGAGGGGAAAAACTACCCTTTTTTCAGTTTTTTATGGGGTCTTGCTGTTTGTAAAATGGCTGCCACAATAATTGACTGAGTGCTTTAGTACAGAGCAATTCATTGCACATAATGAGCTTTGGGAAGTTGAGGCTTTGTGATATAGGGCTGAATTTTATTCGGGCGCCGCACTCCATGGTGGTGTCCTTTAAACACAGCGGCATGCCCGCATTCAGCAGCCACTGCTGAGCCCCCGCGATATTAGGCACGGGGGCTCATTTAAATAGAGGGGGCTGAGCGGCTGCTTCCGATGACACTGGGGCCAGCCGCCGGTCCCCAGTAACGGTGTCAGGTGCTACCGCGCTGGGGCCATTTTTAAAGGGCTTTAAGCCCTTACAGTTTTAATTTTTAAAGGGAAATCATTAGTGATTTTTATTAAATATAAAATTAAGTGATGGAGGCCCTTTCCCAATCCCTCCCTCCCCCATGGTAATTTCATCACCTGAAATGACGATCAATTGATTTTTTAAATACTGGAACTCCCCCACCCCCCATATTTAATGTCAGTTTACATATGGAGATGAAGGGCCCAGCGGCAGGGGAGGGACACACTGAGGTCCCCCCGCTGCTGGTAATATGCGGTGGGCCCTTCTCAACGTCACAGGTCGAGACGGGCCTCTCCCCACAGAATTTTACCAGCCCCTGCGACGTCTAGGGGCTTGTAAAATTCAGCCCAGAATCTTAAACTGCCCTGTAAAATAGCCTGGTTATATCCGGCACTCAGGAAAAAAGGCATTGTGGGAGCATTTTACGACGTGGACTACAGCAGCTCAAGAAGCTGACCCACCACCTTGGCAACTAGGGATCGGTAACAAATGCTGGCCTTGCTAGTGGTATTTAATTGCTTGACATTTAATTACGAAATATGGCCATAGACAAAGGAAATGTTTGCTGATATCAATGGTGGAATTCTAAAAAAAAAGAAGTCTCTGGTTGTTTCAGTTAGCAGTTTTAACGTATAAACTGTAATATCAAAGGAAGGTTTTTTGTAACTTTTTCTTTTTGGATTATGTGACAATTTGGAGGAACACATTTCCTTTTTATTAAAGCATAATTACCCCTACACTGAGAATTCAGGCTGGTGCTGGAGTGCTATTCTGGCTTTATGATTAAGCCACGTTGTGTGGGCAAGGTTCCTACTCCTGCTCACTTTGCAGTGATAGCTGCTGGAAGATGCTCTGGGTTACAGTAGGATTGGGCTTGGCTTTGATGCCCTGCAGTTGATTTGGTGTTGCTTCAGGTAGGAAGGATCGCCACTTTGTTGTGGTACAAGATGACTGCCCAGTGCCAGGAACCACACCCAAGTTTGGGTCATTGTATGCAGGAGCAAGGGGTACCATGTATCTTGCATAAACCAAACTGTGATGTATATCTACATTATGATGTGAGGCTCTTTCAGAAAGTTAAATGTCAATTTCATGGGATACTATCAGTTTTAGAGTTCAGGTTTCTGATTAGAAAGGGTATGGCCATTAGTAGACTGAAAGTTTATGTGATTATTTGCCCAATGTATTCCTGTTTTTAGTTGCTTCTCTTCAGAGAAGTTTTGTGCATTTAGATTTGGTTACAACAGCATTAGAAAAAGCCTTCAAGTGTAGCCTATTAAACTAAAGAAAATGATAACACTAACTGAACCAAGGAACTTTACAAATAAGCAAAACATGGTTTATTTTAATGTACCACTTTATTGCCATGCTCATGCAAAATAATGTATTGTTTTTAGTTTGCAAAGAAGCTTTGCTTTAAGTATGTAAAATGTTTGTATAATTTTTTACTGCACAGATGAATTATATTTGAAAGTAAATATGAATATGGATTTCCAGTTTTTAATGTGTAGTTGTTGGTCAGCCTAATTAACTTTGCAATTAATGCAATTTCAGGGCACAGCTCGCAGAAAGAAGAAGGTAGTACACAGAACAGCTACAGCTGACGACAAAAAATTGCAAAGCTCTCTGAAGAAACTGGCAGTTAATAATATTGCTGGAATTGAGGAGGTACATTTTGCATATTTACTTCATTATTTGATCACTTAATATATTGTGAAAATTTCTGCACAACTTTTAAGATGCATTCCTGATCTCCTTTTGTTACAAGAAATTATTTTTGCAATTTTAGTCTACTCTGTGTAACCTTCCATTATAGTTAAGTTGATGACATTGGGATTTTTTCCACCACAAAGCTTGCATAGTGGAACAATGCAAATGGCATTGGGCCCTTTTTTGTCACCTAAGTTCCTTTAGAGAAGCACTTGGCTTCCAGTTGATAGCTACTCTTGACCTACGTTTTCCTGCATTATAATTAAAAGTTCCCCCAGTAGCTGCTGAAAACATTCCATAGGTTAGGCAGCATCCATGGAGAGAGGAAGGTAGAGTCAACCTATCATTAAAACTCTGATAGCTTACTAGGTTTAGTGAGAATGTGAGCCAAGAAGGTTCCAGATTTAAACCATAATGTTGAGCCAGCTAATCTCGGTGATATTGTGGGGTTTGTTTTTTTTGTTTTTGAGATGTAACATTTATTGCCCATCTTTAGTTTCCCTGCAAGCATTGAGTCAATCCTATAATGTATGACCAGAGTCACAAATAGAACCGATCAGGGGTGGTGGTTAGTTTTGAGTTTATAAAAAAAATCAGGCATTTCACTCATTTTCTATGGTGGCATCCCACACATTACCATGGTGAGATTTGAACACTCCACTTCTGCACTGCTAGTCCATAGCATAAACGCTAGGTCACCATTCCTGTACTTCTATTGGCTATAGATTAGGAAGGGCCACCCTCTGTTGTCTTACCTAAGTGACTGTATTCAAGTGTGACCCTTGACGGTAGGCTTAGCAGGCTATTTGACACAGGGAGAGGGTGCATTGCTTACTTTGCATTAATTAAGCATCCATTAGTGGGGAGGGAAGTGAGAGATTAGTCAGTATTTGTGTTCCTCATTACAATCCAGCATGTGTGTGGAGATCAACTGAGAGTACAATTGAGTCATAGCCATCTGGACAGAGTGCTGGAAGGTACCCAATGCTTCTGGAACAGTATCCTCACCAAGAATTCCATATTTTCTGGAGAGGGAATGGGAGAAAATGTTAATAACTGGAAAACTTCTGAGAAATTAAAAGAACTTGAACTGAATTAATCTTTAAGTTATCCTCTCCCAACTTTTTATTAATCCCACAAACTTTATGCTTCTCTACTCATGCTTTTGTCATACAGGCCCCCACCTGCCAAAAATGAGGCACATTAATTTTGCCACGCAGACACTAAATTTCAAATTGTTGCTGGGAAGAATTGTTGTTCAGGGCGGTGCAGTGGTTAGCAGCGCAGCCTCACAGCTCCAGCAACCTGGGTTCAGTTCTGGGTACTGTCTACGTGGAGTTTGCAAGTTCTCCGTGACTGCGTGGGTTTCTGCCGGGTGCTCCGGTTTCCTCCCACAGCCAAAGACTTGCAGGTTGATAGGTAAATTGGCCATTTTTTGTAAATTGCCCCTAGTGTAGGTAGGAGAATGGTGGGGATGTGGGGTTAATGTAGGATTAGTATAAATGGGTGGTTGTTAGTCGGCACAGACTCGGTGGGCCGAAGGGCCTGTTTCAGTGCTGTATCTCTAAATAAATAAAAATAAATAAATAAAAGAGAAGGCCTGTTATAAGGGGATGCCAAGCCCCTGGCTGGAAAGACATTTTTGTATATTAACAGACAGTGTTTGTAGACAAAGGACTATTCCCTGACACACAATACACAAAGCCCAAAGTTGTTATACCAGTCGGTCATGTGACTACCCTGCTGGCCAACTTGGAGAGTTTTAAATTGTGGAGACAGTGTTTGAGCTTGCAGAAAGCAGAATGCTCCTGGACTGAAGCAGACTGCCTCTCCTGTCTGCCCCCATCTCTTTCTCACGGAACTCCAAAAACCGACTGAAGACACATGAACCCTAAGAGAGAAATGTCTCCTACAGTGAACGAGGTTTAAGAAGAATACTGGGCCCCAACGAAAAGCAAGACCTACCTACAATCAAGGACTCTGCAGTGAGCTCGAAGAACTGTAACAACAACAATTCTTCAGATTGCCTCAAACCTTTCCACTTTAGAGTCATAGAGAGATACAGCACTGAAACAGGCCCTTCAGCCCACCGAGTCTATGCCGACCATCAACCACCCACTTATACTAATCCTACATTAATACCATATTCCCTACCGCATCCCCACCTTCCCTCAATTCTCCTACCGCATACCTACACGAGGGGCAGTTTACGATGGCCAATTTACCTATTAACCTGCAAACCTTTGGCTGTGGGAGGAAACCGGAGCACTCGGTGGAAACCCTATTTTTCTTCCACTCTTTCTGTCCCTATCTGCATGTGTGTATCGCGTATGCGTGCTAGCATGGGCGCATCGTGTATCCGTAGGCGTTAACCAAATTAGAGTTTAAGTTTAATAAAATTACCTTTCTTCTTTAAACCTAAGAGAGCCTATTTGTGCTTGCTTCTTTGCCTTATAATTGGAAAACGGTGAACAAGGATTCACCAAGGGGAGTTAAAAACATGGTGTGTTTAAAAATAAAGCCCTGTTACAGTAAGACCAGGTGAAGGCTGAAAGGGAACCCTAGACCTCTTTCTCATCTGGTCGTAACACCTTTGTACAATCAACAGCTTAGCATAATGCTCTTTTAAACTATTTCAGGCCAGACCTCATTGTAAAACCCCTAAAAGTCTCTTAATCACTGCAAAATGTAGCCCCATTTGACAATGTTGACCAACGCTAATAATTTTTAGGATCTGTGTTCAGCAGGTAATTGACTCTTTTACTCATAGCAAAATAAATCTCCTACTCATCCACTCTATGGTAGTGTCTCCACTTTCTGAACTTAGAGGGTTTCCCCAGTCCTGGATCTGAAATTCATACAGCAATCCTGAAGAAGCATTTGAGATTTTGCATCATGCTGGTGAGCCTGGCAGAAGTTTGGAAAGAAACTTGCATGTTCGCACTGACAAACATGCAGTGTGAGTGACGGTGCTCATGGTTTCATAGCTTGGGCAGAATGTGAAAATTGAAAGTTAATTGGAAACAAAAACTTGGACAATTTGTAAACTTTATGGAAATTTGAACTCCAGTTTACTATAGTTGGCAAGCATTAGGGGAGCTTGAAGTCAGATGTAATTGTTTTTATTGTGTTGCAACTCAGTGGTTGTTCATTCTATCTGCAATCAGACCATTGGTATTTGATTCGACATATTAAAGCACAAGATGGGCATTTCCAGTCCAATTTCATAGATGTGGGAGCGATTCAGATTTTTTTTGACACAATTTGTCTGAGATGCATTTAAAATAAATTCTCCAGATCCTGCTGTGGTAACCAGCTTGGTTTCAGCAGGGAGGAGAGCAGGAACATCATTAAAGCAGGAGGAGGACATCGCTGGGAAAGAGCTTTTAAGAATTGGAAGCAATGCTGAAGAGTTCTGATTCACTTTAAGCACTCGCCCATGACCCATAGTTGAAGTACTACTGGGTTAGTGTATTGGAAATTTAAAAAATTTTTTTTTTTAAGGTATTGTGTAAATCATTTCTGGACTGCTGTTCGAAAATGCCACTTTGAAACTTGATGCTTGAGAATGCAAAGCAGTCTGTGTAACTCAATCTGCTAGTCTTTGCTGAGTTGGTACTCCTGAACAACAGTGTAGCCAGCATATAGAGACTAGTTTAGAACTTGAAATTACCAGTGGAAAGAATTACTTCTGCTGTTGGGAAGATGAGAAGAGGTACAGTTTAGCAACTTTAAAATACATCCACAGAATTAGCCAAAGCAGGTGACTGGTCTGGTGAGCTAGCTAAAGGATGTGCAATCGCTCTTCTGTTAACGTGTATGATAAATACACTGTGCGATGTGCTGCAAAGTTCCATGATTCATTCTCTAGTCTTGCTAAGTTAGGGCATTGGGCATTAGAAATTTGGCCTGGGCTATGGTTCTTAACCCTGATAGTTGTTTAGTGACCTCTGGAAAATATGAATTTGTGGGTATTAGATGCAAATAAACTTGGACATGAATTCCCCTTTTGTTGCTTCATGATTCATAACTTGAGCCCTCACTGCCTGGTCTTGAAGATGAGGAATGGCCAATTGGCCTGGGTGGGGGAGGCTTCTAGCACTGACGAATCATACAACAGCTTGGGTCTGTTTTTGGAATAAGGGATGAAAATTTGAAAAGTCCTGTTCAATAGTGGGAGAGGAATTTCATGATTTTTGCTCATCACCTGGTTTCCCTTGTAGCTGATACCATTGAAATTTCTATTTAACGCTAGTATTGAAAATATTTTCAGATAAATGGCATGCTTTGTGAATATTTCTATTTTGTGCCAAACAGGTGAATATGATTAAAGATGATGGTCAAGTCATTCACTTCAATAATCCTAAAGTGCAGGCCTCATTATCTGCCAATACCTTTGCTATTACCGGCCATGCTGAGACAAAACAAATCACAGAAATGCTTCCAGGCATTCTCAGCCAGCTTGGAGCTGACAGTCTAACAAGTCTTAGAAAGTTAGCTGAGCAGTTGCCACGGCAAGGTATGTATAAGATCTTTTTTATATAAAGAATGGTATGCATATTTGTACCTATATTGTTGGCTTCTTAAATTTAAAAAGTTGATTTTAGTCTTGTTTTGTCATGTGAGAACATGTGCAATGAGTTTTCTAAACTAAGAAAACAGTACAAAGATAGCCATAGGGATATAGATGTAGGCCAGTTTTGATGTACATGTTGAACAAGCAAGTACTTCAATTTGCAGAAACGCCTGTGGATTACAAGCCAAAGATCCAGTTGAGATTTTATTTAAATAACATTACCAACAGCAAATTGAAAATTATGAACTTGCATTTATATAGCGCCTTTTGCAACCTCATTATGTCCCAAAGTGCTTTATAAACAATTAAGTTCTTTCAAAGTGTGGTCATTCTCATGATGTAGCAGCTAGTTTGCACACAGCAAAGTCCTGGAAACTACAATGAGATAATAACCAGATAATCCTATTTTAGTGATGTTAGTTGAGGGATAAATATTGACCAGGGCACCAGGGAGCAAGTCCCTTTTCTTTGAGAAAGTGCCATTGGATGTTTCCATCCACCTGAGAAGGCAAATGGGGCATCAGGTTAATGTCTCATCTGAAAGACAGCACCTCCAGTAGCGCAGCATTCCCTCAGTACTGCACTGGAGTGTCAGCCTAGATTATGTGCTGAAGTCTTATCTTGAACCCACAATTGTTTTATTCAGGCAAGAGTGCTATCACTGAGCTCACACATTTATTTATTATAATAAATTGGACCAGGATTTAGTTCCTGTAGTGCGGTGTGTATTTTCTATAGTAGCCCAAAACAAAAATTTACTTTTATTTTGACTTTTGCTTATATGTGCTGATACTCTTGTTTGACTGCAGTGTACATTGCCACAGGAATTTTCACACTGGCTAAGGCTGCCAGGCCTAGGAGCTGAATATTTCTTGCTACAGAATATTCAGGAAGAATAAAGAAAAAAGGCAGGAGGAGTAGCAGTTTTAATCAAAAATTCAATTACAGCAGTGGAACATAGGGATATAGAGTATTGTTAGGAATAAAAAGTTGAGTCTATATAGTTCGTTAATAGAACTGTTATTCTATATAAGAGTTTATTTTAGACCACAAATGGAAAGAAAATAGAGGAATAGAGAAGTCAGCAAATGAGAGAAAAATACAGGAACAATGGGCCCATAATAGATGACTTGAAACACCCAGAGATAGATCAGGGTAAAAATTATATATCTGGCAAAGATGGGGCAGGGGGGTGTCCAGGATTGCTTCTTACATGTGTTGTTTTATCCAACAAGGAAAGTAGTAATGCTGAACCTTGTTTTAGGAAATAAAATGGGGTAAGTGGCTAACGAAGTGGTAGGGGAACATCTAGGAAACAATGACTGCAACATAATTGGGTTTGATCTAAAAACATGAGGGAATGGATGAAAATGAAGGTAGTTGACTAAAGGAAAGAAAACCGTTTCAATATGGTAAACATGAAATCAGATCAGATAAATTGGGATGGCAAAACTGGCAGATGAATCATTGGCCAGACAATCTGGAATCTTTAGCTATGAGATGCTTTGTGTACAAACTAGATGCATTTTCACAAGAATTAAAGTGCAGCAAAAGTTGCGAACCGACTACATAAAATATAGGTGGTAAGCAAAAAAAAATAGGCTGAGGTGGTCGGAAGAAAAATGAGATTACTACCAGTGAGCTAATAGAGTAACTAATTGCATGGATGTTGGGGTGTGAGGAGAGAACCTGTCTGACCAACCTTGTCCTCTTCTTAGAGGAGGTGACTTTCCGATATGAAGTGTTGTGCCTATACGTCCACAAATTACCCCACACAAGTGTCAAGACGAGGTGGGAAGAGTGCACTGTTTGTTCTAATTCAGTTCTCCATGGGTCACAACATTTATTTAAATTTTTTCCCACTTACCGATACGGTCAATCAGACTCTCTTTTTATCCCAGAATAAAACAGACCAACCAGGTTTATTTAATAAACAACAAAATTATCAGTTTATTATAAAACAAGTCTTAAACATTAATGAAGTAAAGCATAAACACACAGATTGCAATATGAAAGTTCCCTTTTCACCTTGCCCCCTCACACTCACGCATACATTGGTTAATCGGAAAAATGAAGGGATTTTTGTTTTTGGAGCTCTGTTACAGCCAAAAAGAAACACTTGGGCTGAATACTTGCTCATTCTTGGAAGAGACAGCAGATGAGATCTGTTGTGTTCCAAAACTGATATGCAGTCTGGCCCCCAAGTACACGTAGACGGGTCACTGAAATCTTTTACAGCAGTTCTTTTCAGGCGGCGTTGAGAATTAATTTAGCTGGCATTTCTTCAAAGACATGAGATGAGTTGACACAGTGGACTTCTCGGGGTCTTTTAGAGAGGTGCTGGAAAACTGAGCTGGGTTCTGGTCTTCTCTCCTTTCTTGGGAATTCTCTCCTTGGAAGTTCTCTCCCTTTTTATACAATTCACCCCCAACTCAAAACAATTCAAAGGCGAAACTGACAACACAAGGTCGACCTTTGGACCTTTGTCGATCTTGACCTGTCACTTCTTTGTAAACAACTTCTCCAGGTGTCCAGAGTTCTCTGTTTATTGAGCTGGAAGTCAGGTGGTTTCCTGGAAAGGCTTGTTTTTGCTGGAAGTCAGGTGGTTTTCCAGAAAGGCTTGTTTTCTTCAAGACCTCTCAGTGCTTTTTTAAGAAATTTTTTCCAGGGACTCTTTTTCCAAGCCAAGAGGCCTTTACGTAAACTTTGGGGTTATCAAAGGGGATTAACATCTCTTCAGATTTTCAAAAATGAATCCTCAAAAAATATATTTAACAAAACACAGAGGCACTTTTGTAACACAAGGCTAAGTTAAACTCAAATTTGTGAGTATTCAAGGTAAATCTTGGTTATGGATTTAAAAAATGGCTAAAGGATGGAGAACAGTGGGAATTTCATCAAGTTGAGATATCACTGTGTGGTACTGTAAATTTATTTTCTAAATAAAACCAAGGGTCACAGATTTAATCTAATAACGGATAAGTTTTGGATAGATTTTGGGAAATTCTTCATACATTAATCAACATGACAATTGCTTTTGGGTGATGTGAAAATGAGAACCTCGGAAATATTTCAAAAACAATTGGATGACTTGCGGATCATTTTGTATTGTGAACTAAATGGCCGGCTTCATCCTTAATTGTTTTGTGATGAGGAAATAGTATTGTGGAAAAATTAATGGTGGAATATGAAGTGGAATAGGCACTTATCCTAAAATGCTGAGAAGGGTCCAAGAGGGAAAAAGTCTCTGGTTGCAATCTTTCATGCTTTTTTGGATATAGAAGTTGTGCTAGAGACTGGAAGGTTGCCAGTATAACCCCTATGTTCAGAAAGGAATAAAGGTAAACTGTGGACCACTAAAATAAAGGCAAAATATTGCAGATGCTGGAAATCTGAAATAAAAACAAAGTGCTGGAAATAGTCAGGTCAGGCAGCATCTGCGGAGGGAGAAACAGAGCTGATGTTTCAGGTCTGTTCGGATGAAGGGTCACAGATTTGAAACGTTAACTCTGCTTCTCTCTCCGCAGATGCTGCCTGACCTGCTGAGTACTTCCAGCACTTTGGTCCTTAGACTAATTGTTTTTGTTATAAACTAACGTAATTGGTTATGGGTAAACCTATAGAGGCCATATTAGAGTAATGTTATTATTTGGAAATATATGGGTTAAGGATTGTGGAAGGCTAGTCTTGTCTGCCGATTTGAGTTTTTTTTTGAGTAAATATCCTGATAAAGAAAATTCCATACATATTTGTATGTATTAATTTTTAAGTGTTTAATAAGTGACTGCATAGGAGACTTGTTGATGAAATGATGTCATAAGATACTAAAGCAAATGCGGCCACTTGGATATGAGAGTGAAGGACAAAAAATAAGAATCAGTATTGGTTAATGCATGTTTTTAGACTGGAGGGATGTAAACAATGGTGTCAGTCAGATTATTTCTCTTTTCAATATAAAAATAATCTGTGTTCGAATACTCACCTTGCAGACAGAAAAATAGGAAGCCTGGGTAACTGAAGAGGACTGTGTTTAGAAGGACCTTGGATAGGAGATTAGGCGGATACATTTAATCTACAATACATTTAATGTGGAGAAATATATATTTTGGAAAGAAGAATACACTAAATGATAAAACTTTGAAAGGAGACAAGAAACTTGGACACTCAAAAGTGTCAACTTTTGCTCAGTGGTAGCACTCACCTCCTGAATTATGGTCGTGGATTCAGTCCCTGCTTCAGCAACATGAACTTGAGTAGAACAGTATGATTTCTTTGTCAAAGTACAACGGCAGTCCAAAAATTATTACTTGAGTCTTCAACATCAGTATGTGTTTAATGTAGAGCCTAACCTGGCTGTTTGCTTTAGAAATTAACTTGTTCAATTTTACTTTATTTTTGGTCTTGGACTTCCCTACATTACTGTCAATTTGAGAACGATTGTCAACTTTTTTGCTGTATAGTGAGTTTATTGTGAGTTTAGTGTGAGGACGATGTTGTCTTTCAGATTTGTTGTTAAACTGAGGCCTTGTCATCCTTTTTTGGTAGGGCATAAAAGATTCCATGGCACTTTTGGAAAGAGCAGGGAAGTTCACCCAGTATCGTGGCTAGCATTTATTCCTCAACTAACATCACTATGACAGATTATCTGGTCACTTATTTCTGTTTGTAGGACCTTTCTGTGTACAAACTAGTTGCCATGCTTGCCTGCATTATTACAGTGACTGCACTTCAAAAGTACTGCATTGATTATAAGACACTTCGGGATGTCCATAGATCATGACGAGAGCTGTATAAAAGCAATTTCTTTCTTTATAAACTAGGATAAGCAAATAAGCTGCTTTCCTTTTTAAAAAAACAAATCCCAGATTTTATAAATGCAGGCAAAGGGATGGATAGTGCTAGACTTGCACAACTCTTTGCTTATGCCTCAGTTGGAATATTGTCCTGTTCTGGGTTCTTCACTTTGCAATGGATATCAGAGTGGAGTTGAGGTAGAAGATTGGCCATGATTTTGTTGAATGGCAGAGCAGGCTCGAAGGGCCAAATAGCCTACCCCTATTTCAGGTGTGGAGCAGATTCATTCAAATCATGCCGAGGATAAAAGGCTATCGTTAGAAGTATAGACTGCAGAAACTGCGGCTTTCTTCTTTAGAATACAGAAGGTTAAGAGGGTATCTGATCAAGGTGTTCCAAATCGTTTAGAGTTATTGGAGAAAAACTATTTTCAGTGTTGGTGAATCAGTAACTAGAGTTCATAAATTTAAGTTAACTACCAATAGAATGAAGTGAGAGGTTAAGGACTTTTTAGACAAAGTTTTCATAACATAGAATGCCCTACCTGAAAAAAGTGGTGGTAGTAAAATCCATGATGATTTTTAAATGGAAAGTGCATATATGTTAAAGGTTGCTGGTATAACTGAACTGGTGGCACCAGACATCAAGGTGGCATTTTACAAAGTGTGGCATCATGGAGCAATAGCAAAATTCAAGTCTGTTTGAATCAGGAAAATTCTCCATTGGTTGGAGTCATATCCAGCACAAAGGTAGATGGTTGTGGTTGTTGGAGGCCAAACATCTAAACCCCAGGACATTGCTACAGGAGTTCCTTGTGGTAGTGCACTAGGCCTGATAATTTTCAGCTGCTTCATCAATTACCTTCCCTCCATCAAAAGGTCAGAAGTGGGGATGTTGGCTGACGATTGCACAATGTTCACCATTCACAACTCCTCCAATACTGAAGCAACCAGATGCAACAAGACCTGGACAACACCCAGGCTTGGGCTGATAAGTGGCAAGTAACATTGCCGCACAAGTGCCAGGCAATGACCATCTCCAACAAGAGAGAATCTGACCAACTCTTCTTGACATTCAACGGCATTACCATCGCTGAATTTCCCCACCATTAATATCCCAGGGGTTACCATTGACCAGAAACTGAACTGGAACAGCCGTACAAATATTGCGGCTACAAGAGCAGGTCAGAGGCTGGGAATTATGCAGCAGGTAACTCACCTCCTGACTCCTCGTCTGTCCACCATCTACAAGGCACAAGTTAGCAGTGTGATGGATGAGTGCAGCTCCAATAACGCTCAAGAAGCTCGTCACCATGCACAACAAAGCAGCCTGCTTGATCGGCACCCCATCCACCACCTTAAACATTCACTCCCTCCACCATCGGCACACAGTGACAGTATTGTGTACCATATACAAGATGCACTGCAGCAACTTGCCAAGCCAAATTTCAAAACCGTGACCTCTACCACCTAGAAGAACAAGGGTAGCAGACGCATGGGAACACCACTATCTGCATGTTCCCATCCGAGCCACACACCATCCTGCCCTGGAACTATATTGCCATTCCTTCACTGTTGCTGGGTCAAAAACTTGGAACTCCTTTCTTTGGTGTACCTACACCAGTTGGACTGCAGTGGTTCAAGGCAGCGGCTCTCGAGGGCAGTTAGGGATGGGCAACAAATACTGGCCTTGCCAGCGACGCTCACATCCCATGAAAGAATAAAAAGACTAAATTGGCTAAAAGGTTTCCTTCTGTGCTCTGAAATTCTATGATTGTGAATGCTGCACAGTGGATTCTGGGGTGATCCTTAATTGAAATCTAAACTATGCATGGGCAAGTAGCTAACTTAGAAACACATTAGTGGGATCAGAGCTGCTGTCCCTTTTCTAATTTATATTTCCAGAGTAAACTGGACCAAGAACAGGGTACTTTTAAATTTGATCCCGACTCAATTTAAATGCTAACTGTTATTTGTAGCGATTATATAATTGGTGTGCTGTTAAAGAAGGGCAGACTTGCATTAATATAGCTGCTTTCATGAACTCAGGATGTCCCAAAGCGCCTGACAGCCAGTACTTTTGAAGTGTCGTCGTTGTAATGTAGGAAACATGGCAGCCAATTTGCATAACTCGAGCTCCCACAAACAGCGATGCAATAATCTGCTTTAGTGATGTTGATTGAGGGATAAAGATTGGACAGGCTACAGAAGATAACTCCTGTTCTTCATGGAATTTCCTTATAATGTAATTGGGATACTTGTGAGCTTATTATTTTAAAGAGTTACTGCTTTATTGGCAGGTCTTTTATTTTATCTGTGAACTTGCGACTCGCAATTTAAGTTTGAAATGGTCACAATCTTGGTAGAATCTTAATCAGTTTGAACAGTGAAACTTCTTTTAATACTGACTTTCTGCTGACTGTAGTGCATGTCTTTTGACCAAGTTTAAAGGTGTATGAAAGTATATTGCCACTGGATTGTAACAATCAGACCTCTACATGGTAGTATTTTGTTAACATGTTAAATTTGATGAATGTAGCTTTTAGTACTGAGCTAAGCAATTTATTTTCTCTTCATTCTAGTTTTGGATAATAAAACGCCCAAAGTTGAAGACATTGATGAAGAAGATGATGACGTCCCAGGTAAATGAGAATTAGCATTTATCTTGAACGCTGTCTATTGGTTCCTTATAGACCAAAGCACAGTTGTCAAAGTAATCAGTTAGAACAGAGATTTTTTGTACAGTTCTTGTCTCTAAATTTGCATACATGAGTTACAGAGCCACAAAAGTCTACTATTGATCAGTTTGTCATTCTGTATATGCTGGTGGTTATCTGAATTTTGGAGGATGTCAGAGCACCAGGATATGTTTAGGTACTCTACTAAATTCTGCTATCCTCGCAAATTTAAAAAAAAAAAATTCTAAACTTGTACTCGAGGTAAATTTGAATTTTTTTTAACCTGTGTTCTGAAAAGAGGACATTCTCATTTTATGATGAAAATGTATGATTGAAGGTACATGCAAATATATTTTGAGATCATTAAGGTTATGCACCTAAATATCCAAATCCTTTGAGCGTACAATCCCATATATAGTTTCTGAAGTTACTACATGGCAGAATAGTAGCTTCTATGACTATATTCTAACAGCACAGCAGTATTTGGCCCTTTGTGCCTGTGCTAGCTCTTAAAACAGTCATGCTCAGTGCCACATCCTCTTTTTTTTTGTCCGTAATCCTGCAAGTCCCTCATCCTCAATACCTGAACTTTTACCAATGATTTTGAATCCATGACCTCTCGTCACTGATCCATTCGTCAGAGGGAATGTTTTTTCCTTATTTACTCTTTCAAAACCTCATTATCTTGAAAATCTCTTAAGTAAGTTCTTGTAACCTTCATTGTTCCAAGGAAAATAATTCTACCTTTTCCAAACTCTCCTTGTAACTGAAGTCCCTTGTTTCTGATAACCTTCTTTGTACCCTTTCTACCGTTTTTATATCTTTCCTGAAGTGTGGTGCCCAGAACTGTCCACAGTGCTCCAGCTGAGGTCTAACTAGTGATTTATAAGGTTCTAGCATTATGGGCCGGATTGTAGTAATAGTGAAATTGCTATCATTGTTGTCACTAACCTGTGAAACTTGATAGCAATATCTGGCATGTAGAGTTAAACACAGAAATCCAAAAGTTTCTGTTAGTGATCCCCTGCTCCTCCACAGAGTGTGATGTTGAAGTCCTCGCAGATGGAAATCTTATAAATCACCTGAATTGATGTGAACTTCAATTTCCACTTTTTATGCTATTAGTCTCCCTGTAAAAAGCCCTTGAAAAAGTTGCACCTTGTTGAAATAGGTGTAATTGAGTTTTTAACGCCATTACCATTGAACAACCCCTCTGGCCCTGAAACCTAATTTTATATATTGAATGTAAAATTTCTCCATTATGATAAATTAATTTTTTTTTAGATTTGTTTGATATTTCAGCTTCTACCATAATCCATTTGAATATCCCAATCTTTATTTCACAATCTGTAAAATGATTAAAAAGTGGAGGTTAATATGTGCTTTTTACTTCCTGGTTTGCTGTCTGAGAATTCTCCAATATGATTGGGTACTTAGTCTGCTTGATGACATCATTACGGCTGGATGCTGGAGATCCCCTGTAGCTGGTGTGAGAATGAGATCAACGTTGGGAGAGGTGAAATCTGCACCACTGCTCACTGGGCCCATTAGCTTTGAATGTTCTATCTTTCCCTTCAAAGGAATATTCCTAGTTTGTGTCTATCTTTTCCCTGAACATCCTCCATTTCTCTGTAGGTGCTTTACTCTGGAATCGCCTTTTTCAATCTACCTGTGATAGGTCCCTTCTTAAATACCGAAATTAGCTCTTAACTAGTTGAACATTTTTACCTTTGATATTTTCTGGTCTCTTTCCATAATTAAACTGAATTATGTTGTCACTGTTAGCTGGATGATCTCCTACGGTAACACACTCCACTTGCCCTACCTCATTTCCCAGAACTGGATCCAAATGTGCTTCCTTCCTTGTTGAACTGGAGATATGTTGATGGAGAAAGCTCTCCTGTGCACATATCAGAAATGTTTCTCTTTCCTTGCCCTTAGCACTGTTTATTCCAGTCTATGTTAGGGTAATGAAAGTTTTGTGACGCACCTTTTTGCTTATTTATCTCCTGGCTGTTTGGAGCTGTATATAGGGAGCGAGGTGGGTGGGGTGGTGGTAGTGGAGACAAACTACTCCCAATAATGTAACAGCACTCCCATTCCTGATCTCAAACCATAGATTCAGTCCAAGAGCCATCTAGTAAATCCTTTATATTTAGAACTGTAACATATCCTCAATCAATGCTGCCAGGCCCCCTACTCACTTTCAATTCCTGAATACTTGGTAACTGGGAATATTAAGAACCCATTCTTGCCCTTGTTTGAGCAGGACTAGCCCTCGTTGAGGTAGCTCATTTGTTACATGAGACTCTGCAGCTATCTACAGAGTCTTTTTGGAGTTCTCCATTTAAACTTTTTCTCCCCTTTTCTAGTGTTCTGCTCTTGCTAAACATCGACAAACTACTGTTCACCAGTATGTTGTCTTTCTGTGCTGTTCCCTTCTATGAGAAGACAACAGCTGTCATGTAATTTCAAGGCTGCTCTGAAAAGTAGCAGCCAAGTGGTACACAAAAATGGCCCAGTCATGGGATGGTGGGGTGGGCTGAAGTCAGGAATTTAGAGCCACTGAGCCATCAAATCAATATTCCACTGTTCTGCATTAATATATTTGATGCTGCAGTCTTTTGAGCTGCTTGAACACTTGGAATATATTCCATCATTTGTCTTGATCTGTTAAAATCATCATGAAAATGCTTCATAAGTAAATATTGAAAGTTATGTGCAA
Organism: Heterodontus francisci; assembly: GCF_036365525.1. Lineage (NCBI taxonomy): Eukaryota > Metazoa > Chordata > Chondrichthyes > Heterodontiformes > Heterodontidae > Heterodontus > Heterodontus francisci. The sequence goes on along the minus strand of NC_090378.1, from coordinate 50,408,233 downwards.
TTTTGTTTTTGCAGACCTTGTTGAAAATTTTGATGAAGCATCGAAGAATGAAGCCAACTAAAGCTGCTGGCAGACCGTAGACTAGGATAAAGACTGTACCAACAAGGAAACTTATTCCAAAGTTTTACTATATTAAAGAGTGAAAAATCACAAGTTTGCAAATACAGTGAACTAAGGCATTTTATATTTTAATAATGCTGAATGTTCAGCATCTTTCAATTGGTTGAAATCACTTGTTTGCATTTTGCACTTCAAAAGAGAATCCTTTGGTCTGAAGTTTGTAAGAGGTGAGATGTCATTAAAAAAACAACCTGAATAGGTTGCAAACACAGTGGTGGGCAAGTAGGCGAAGAAGTCTTATTTAAGGTTTTCCCTCATGACATGCAAATAAAATAGATTGATTAACTCCTTGTTGCGTATTGTGTGAATAATTTCATTTTAGTGTTGATTTAATTGAATTGGACTGTATGAAAGCTGATTTATTTTCACTATCTTCTGAAGAGGATATTTTTGCCTTCATAATTCTCCAAAACACACACTTTACCAGGTATCCATGACTTCTTCCAGATCAGCAGAAGTGGCAAACATGATAGCAAAGCTATTCTGTGTGATTGTAGCATGTTTGGTCATGTCAAGTTGCAGATGGTTTCCTACTTGGCTGATAGACGCACATGATGGTTATAGCAGCATTGTGGACTGAAACTCTGCCTAATATTTAAAACTGCGCTGATTTTTCTTTGTTTTTGTATAGGAAATAGCGCATGATTCTGCTGTGTAAATCCCAATTGGCTGCCTTCATGTGAATAGTGTTAAATATTTCAATCATATAGGACATCACTGCTGCACCCAGTCTTGGCTACATGTGCAGGGTTACGGGGAGAAGACTGGAATGGAACTGAGCGAATTGCTCTTTCAGAGAGCCAGTGCGGACACAATGGGCCGAATGGCCTCCTGCACTGTAATGATTCTGTGATAATGCGCCTTATACTTGGTATCCTAGGAATGCAGTCTGGAGTGGGGCCTCTCGCATTGTTCCTGGTGCAGGGAAACAGGCCAATTGTAAAGCACAGAATGACTTCAATTTACTTTGCATGTTGGCAATCAAATTTGAGACGCACCAGATCTATGTAGTACGTTTACGCACAGTAAGCTAGGGAAAAGCCCTTTTTTTCTTAAAAATAGATTAATTAGAACTGTTTAATGATTTTACTGTCAAGAACAATGATAGAAGTGCACAATTACAATTAGGGAAGTGAAATGAAATAATTATTGAAGCACTGCTTTTTTTTCCCCATTAAATATGGTCAGGACTATTGTTTCCTTTCCAAAACAGTTTTCGCCATCGTAATTGTAGCTGTGAAGTGCATAAGAATTGTATAAGCATCTTGAGCTCTGATCCATAATCAGATGATTCCACACAAACAGCCTAGTTTAGCAGATCAACTGTGCAAGATGTGAAATGCAGATTAATATGCTGTGCACCAATAAAGATCATAAGAGAAGTTCATTGAATAGAGGACATTCAATAGGGTTTCTTATTTTCTGGCATGGTAAAGAGTTCATTAAGGTACAGCGGTTTTTAACTGGCAACTATGACTGAATAGTCATGCACCATATGTGTCATAATCTAAGCAAAGTAAATGTTTTTAAACAATTTTTAAAACCGCCGTATTCGTACTGTTATGTCATATTTTAAAAATTATATTGATGTACTCAAACCCTGGACAGACGTGCTGCAGAATCTATTCTTGTGGTTCAGATTTTGGTTGGGAAGAAATGAGCTTTGATCTTTGTAGACTTGAAGTGATTTTAAATAGTTTAGGTTAAAATAGCGTGAATCATAATTTATCAAATTGCAATATGTATGAATCTGATATAACCTCATTATTGAACTGTGGCTCCCAAATTTTACATTGTTTGTTGAGGACAGTCACAGTAGTGTACATCATCCTGCAAAATGCTTGCTACTTTTGGGCTTTGTGGAGAGTACTTTGGTTCTCATTGAGCAGAGTTCTGTTTTGCTCAAGTCTAAATTTCCATTTAAGTCATCAAGGTAAGTTTTTATTTGTATACTGTGTAAGTCATTGTGTGTTATGTTGTGGATCTACCTTGATTTAGTTACATGTGAAGCACCAAAGACAGCCACTTTCTACAAATCGTGATATGGTAATGTGTAGTGCTATAGTGTATCTAGTTATACCTACTGTGTAAAGGCTATCAATTAGCAAATAGTTGTAATTTGATTGTGAAAATTAAATATTGTATTTAAATAAAGACTTATATTGTATTTGCTACATGTACTACCTTTCACATCCTCTGGAGTCCTAAAGCAGATTATAGCGGATTAATTTTTAAGCAAAGTCATTTTTAGGCACATGTTGAAGGCCACTTTGCACACATGGTTTCACAAACAGGAAATTAGATAATTGACCAGTTCATCGTTTTGATGGTGTTGGTTGAGGGACAAATGTGGGCCAGGACAGTAGAAAAGATCCCTTTTTAAAAAATGTGCTAGGGGATCTTTTGCCTTCTGAACATGAGATCCTGGTTTAACATATTTGAAAAGCAACAATGTGGCACTATTATGAGAAATTAAATATTTCCTTATTCATGTCAAACTCTATGCCCCAGTTAATTATTTGTTGAGATCTGATATTCAGCACTATGGTACATGTGGAGGCATGTAACTTGTGTGATGTATCCAACTTAGACGGAGGCCAGAGCATCACATTTGTGTTGGTTGTATACTGCAGACTTGTATGTCTAGCAGATCAAATGGTTGAATTTGTAATGTTAAAACATAACTTGTGTCAAATAAATCTGCATCCTGTGGTTGTGGCCTAAAGCTGTTCACTTGGATGCTGCATTGCTACTGCTTTGTTAGATGACCACTGAATGAGTCATTGGAGACAACAATCTTTCATACTTCACAAGGAAATCATACTGTAAGGCAGTTGAAGCACCAATGAATGCCAGGCTGCTTTGTTTTTAACCACTAATTTTCCTCCACTGAATGTATCGACTTGCTTATTGAATTACAGTTCCCAACTGGTCAGCTTCCAATATCTTGCCAAACTAGCCAATTTACTGGTGAACTTTGGAAGTGGTAGTAAGTTATTTGACTTGAGGACATCCACTGAACACATTCTCAACCTCTCCTGGCATTTATATGCACACTAGCAGCAGGGGCTGGTATATAGTGATCAGGCGAAAGTAGTATACCACTTGCAAACTGCAAATACTTTTTTCCATGGTGAAGTAACTAATACATCACTAGCCACAATGAAAATAGCTGTGATCTTTGATATCTGACTCTTGACTCCATTTATTATTGAGCTATGTATGGTTTAAACAGTAACACGTGAAACAAATCTCTTAAATGCGTCTCATAATTCCCTGTCTTATTTATCCACTCTGGCTTTTACACAGCTTTGTTACCTCTAACTTTCTGACTTTTATTGGTCCCTTTTTGTCTTGCTCTTTACAGAAGTCTCATCCAGTTTTGTGTATCTGGTATACCTATTTTTACAGTTTTTACTGATGTTTTACTCATTTACTCAATTTTTATATTTTTTTAAAGTCCAGGTTAGATAGCAGAACAGCAAGCAATGTGTCAGAGGTACGTATTAGGACTGGGTAATGAGGAAGGAGCTCACCCAAGACCAATGCAATATATGTCTATCAGAAAGAAACTGGTGTCTGCTATGGCTTGGGTGTGGTTTTAAAGGCAAATCCTGACTCACTCAAGTTTCCTATAGAGTTGCCTAGAACAATGCATGAAGAATTCTGGCCTTTCTTCAAAATGCAAGTTGATGATGTAGCCACTGAGTTTATGGGAGGACCCCATTGCCAAGCCTGATTTATTTTGGTGACCCTCAATAGAAAATAATGAATTTAGGAAATCTATTTACCTAAACCTAAATGCAAAGATAATCTGTAAAATCGATCCCTATTCTTTGCTGCATCTAGCTGACTTACTGACAATATACCTTATGTAGTAGAGGTGCCACCAAAATGCATCTTTTCAGTGCCTCCAGAAGCAGGAATATCACCACTTAGCTCCAGTTTTAACAGTGACACTAAAATACTGAATGAAAGCAAGGCAAGTATTGAAATAATTATTTGCAAAATTTTGTTTCCATTGACCTATGAAGGGAGAATTCTAATTGGTACAGTGCTCCTTTCAAAGGAAGTTAATATGGACAGTTTATTGCTTGATAAAGGGTAATTGAATAAACCAATATATATTACTGAAGATCTAGCTCATTGGAGTTTTGTTTACTCTTAAAAAAAAACATGGTGCACCATTTAATAATCAATTGCGAGGCTTGTGTGTGATTCAATCTAATGACATTTTATCACATTTGATCCTGCCAAAGTGGACTTCATCCTAGGGTGTTAAAAGAAGTGGCCAGTAAGATAGTTGATGTGTTCGTTTTAATTTTTGGGGAAGGTTCCGTTAGATTGGAAAATAGCGAATGTAACTCCTGCATTCAAAAAGGGAGGGGAAACAGAAAGCAGGAAACTATAGGTCAGTTAGCTTAACATCTGTCTTAGGGAAAATGTTAGAAGCTATTACTAAAGAAGTTATAGCAGGGCATTTAGAAAAATGCAAGCTAATCAGGCAGTGTCAGCATGGTTTTGTGAAAGAGAAATCATGTTTAACCAATTTATTGAAGTTCTTTGAGGGAATTACATGTGCTGTGGATAAAGGGGAACTGGTGGATGTATTGTACTTTGATTTCCAGAAGGCATTTGATAAGGTGCCATATTAAAGGTTATTGCAGAAAATAGAAGATCCTGGTGTAGGGGGTAACATATTGGCATGGATAGAAGATTGACTAACAGGAAACAGTAGGCATAAATGGGTCTTTTTCTGGTTGGCAAGATGTAACGAGTGGTGTGCCACAGGGATCTGTGCTGGGGCCTCAACTTTTTACAATTTATGTTAATAACTTTGATGAAGGGACCGAAGGTGTGGTTGCTAAATTTGCTGATAACACAAAGATAGGTTGTGAAGAGGACATGAGGCTACAAAGGGATATAGATAGGTTGTGAGTGGGCAAAAATCTGGCAAATGGAGTATAATGTGGGAAAGTGTGCAATTGTCCACATTGGAAGGAAGAATAAAAAACCATATCTAAAAAGAATAGTGAGAGATTGCAGAGCTCTGTGATGCAGAGAGATCTGGGTATCCTCGTGCACGAATCGCAAAAGGTCAGTATGCAGGTAAAGCATGCAATTAGGAAAGCTAATAGAATGTTACTGTTTATCGTGAGGGGAATTGAATACAAAAGTAGGGAGGTTATGCTTCAGCTATACAGGGCATTGGTGAGACTACATCTGGAGTACTGTGTACAGTACTGGTGTCCTTATTTAAGGAAGGATGCAAATGCATTGGAGGCCGTACAGAGAAGGTTTACTGGACTAATGCATGGAATAGGCAGGTTGTCTTACGAGGAAAGACTGGACAGGCTAAGCTTGTATCTGCGGGAGTTTAGAAGAGTAAGAGGCGACTTGATTGAAACATATATAAGATCCTGAGCGGTCTTGACAGGGTGGATGTGGAAAGGATGTTTCTCCTTGTGGGAGAATCTAGAACTAAGGGGTCACTGTTTAAAAATAAGGGGTCGTCTATTTAAGACCAAGATGAGAATTATTTTCTCAGGGTTGTGAGTCTTTGGAATTCTCTTCCTCAAAAGGTGGTGGAAGCAGCGTCTTTGAATATTTTTAAGGCAGAGATAGATAGATAGATTCTTGATGAGCAAGGGGGTGGAAGGTTATCGGGTAGGTGGAAATGTGGAGTAATCAGTTCAGCCATGAGCTTATTGAATGGTGGAGCAGGCTCGAGTGGCCTGCTCCTCCTAATTCATATGTTCGTATGCTTGTTAACCATGAAAGGTTAAAAGTTATTTGCATTCACAGATTTTTTTTTAATGGAGCATATAATGAAATTCTTGATTTGCCTATGCTCAGTCATACAGCTTTAAAATCCTTTCAAGTTTTTTTTTTTTACTGGTTTGGGGTATTTGCCATTATTTGAATAACCTGTCGGAGTCCGACCACTTCCTGCATTGATGATTCTTTTTAATCGCAATTTCATTATCTCAGTTTCCACATATTGCAGATGATCTAATGGTATGGATTTTCGGTATTTATAACCTCTCTCTAGTGGATCTATCATGGTATTGTGCAGAGTAAACTGGTTGTGTTGTTTTATGACAGGAACTTTATACCACAAAATGTTATGGTGAAGCTGCCCATATATGGCCCCCCCATAATGGCCCTGTCCCTTCAAGGCCACAAAGCCTAATTGCTCTAGGTATCCACAATTCTGAGCTGAATTGAAACTTAACTGCTGTTAGAATGTGCTTGTAGATTTGAAGTGTGACTGATTGATTGTCTTTTTGCTAATGTACAAAAGGCCACATGCTTTTGCCCATTTTTGTATGAAAACTAGTTTTCCTGTGGGAGTGGGAATCTAGCTGATTTATTTGCACTCCCCAACTCTTAAGCAGTGAGGCTAATTGGAGTGCCCCCAACTATCCAAACTGGAATTAGCTACCTTAGTCCACATAATGGGTTGACTGTTCAACCAGCTCAAAAGTTCCAAACTGGTCGGTGCATTTATGTATTAAGCTAGCTGAGTTTTGTGATGCTTTCAATTGAACTCTTTTGCAAGGACAGCTCCAGCAGAACTTTAGGCTCAACATTACATTACTACGCTGGACATGTACATATATATTAATCATTTTCTTCTGCAATGTGTTACTGAACTCGGTCATGTGGCTGAGTAGAGGCCAGAGTCATTTCGTAGGGAAGGAAAATCTGAAAGTTACCCAAGTTGCTCCAAGATGTTAGTCTTGGCTGGCATGAGTTTTGCCAAAGTGGGCTATTTCCTTACTTAGCTGGGCATGCTGAACAAATAATCTAAGACAGCAAAGAGGAGAATATTAGTAAATCTGAGAGAGGGTTCGTCAAGTTACCCAACCTGTCCATAAAACAGTCAGCTGATTGATTGACTTCCTGTTATTCAATTTGAACACCAAATATCTTAATGATTTACAATTTTTGGACAAATTCAGATCAAAGCACACAGTTGATTATTCTTAATAGGAAGATGGTTGTAATTTTTAAAAGAAAGTAACATTCTATTTTCCTCCTGTTGTTGCCCAGCTGATTAAGTAACTAGGTGATTCCCACTCTTCCCTTCCCCCCCCAAATCCCGGCGCAGTGGTTAGCACCGCAGCCTCACAGCTCCAGCGACCCGGGTTCAATTCTGGGTACTGCCTGTGTGGAGTTTGCAAGTTCTCCCTGTGTCTGCGTGGGTTTCCTCTGAGTGCTCCGGTTTCCTCCCACAGCCAAAAGACTTGCAGGTTGATAGGTAAATTGGCCATTATAAATTGCCCCTAGTATAGGTAGGTGGTGGGGGAATATGGGGATAGGTGAGGATGTGGTAGGAATATGGGATTAGTGTAGGATTAGTATAAATGGGTGGTTAATGGTCAGCACAGACTCAGTGGGCCGAAGGGCCTGTTTCAGTGCTGTATCTCTAAATCTAAATCTAAAAATCTAAACCCCCCCCCCCCCCCCCACCACCACAGATCTCCCTGGTCTTTCCAGATGCTGCTAAAACAAGTAGAACAGTTTGCCATCTCGGAAAGAAACAACCTATTCCACATTTCTTATGACTGCCTTCTCTCATGGCTGAGGTTGGAAACTTGCTATGTGACAAATTCTGGCCTAATATGCTAATTTGGTCTCACATGGGTCAGTGGATAAAAAGCATCCTATATTGCAAAGAAAGAAGATTTGATATTTGATCCCTGGTCACTTCTGAGTTACCTGATCACTCTGAGTGTCAGTGGCGGGGAACAGTGACTTCACTTTTTTCAGCTAGAGATGAGAAAAGTAAATCAGAGTTCCTACTCTGGTGTGACCTCTGCTTAGAAGTGTCGGTGTGGATTTTGGGTGAGGACATGATTGGTGTGTCTCAACTTTGATAGGAACAGGAGTAGACCATTCAGCCCCTTAAGCCTCTTCCACCATTCAATGCAATCACGGTTAATTTGGATCCTAACTCCATCCACCCGCCTTGGCTCTTTATCCCCCAGTGCTCTTGGCTAGCAAAAATCTAATGATCTCAAATTTAAATTATTAAAAGAGCTATCACTTATGGCTTTTTATTGGAGAGACTTCCATGTTTCTTTTACCCTTTGCACACAGAAGTGTTTCTAACTTCTGTCCTGATTGATCGAGCTCTAATTTTAAAGATATTTTCCCTTGTTGGAAACTTGCCCCTACAGTGGAAAAAGTTTCTCTCAACCCTATTAATTTCTTTCAAAATCCTAAAAATATCAATCAAAGCAGCCCTTAACCTCCAGGGAATCTCTTCTTGTAATCTAACCCTTGGAGTCCTGATAACATTCTTGTGAATCTGTACTGTATTCCTTCCAAGACCAATATATCTTATCTAAGATGTGGTACCCATAACTCTGTGCAATACTCCAGACGTGGTCTACCAGGGCTTTGTACAGCTGTTGCAAACCTTACTCTACTTTATACTCTAGCCCTTTAGTTATGAATGCTAAGATTCCATTAGCCTATTTGATTTTTTTTGTACCTGACTACTAAATGTTAATAATCTGCTACATGGACCCCTAAATATCTCTGGACCTCCACTGTTCCTAGCTTTTCATCATTAAAAAGAAATATATGATCTATTCATTCTTTCATCCAAAATGGATGACCTCACACCTGTGTTGAAATCCATCTGCCACAGTTTCGACCAAGCGCTTAATCTATCAATGTCTCTGTAGTTTTATGCTCCCATCTGCACTAATTACTAAGTCACTAATCTTTGTGTCATTGGCAGACTTGAATGTGTGACTCTTTATTGTCCGTCTAAGTCATGAATAAATATACTGAATAGTTGAAGCACCAGCACAGATCCGTGGGGGACACCACTAGTCAATCCCTTCCAATCTGAAATACATACCCATTATCCCGACTGTCTTCTACCTACCAATCCGATCAATAATTTGCCTTTGATTCAACGAGCTTTAATTTTAACTAACAGTGTCCTGTGTGGAGCCTTATTGAATGCCTTCTGGAGGTTCATATAAACTACATCTGTAGACATTCTCCTGTCCACTACTTTTGTTACTTTGTCAAAATGTTGTTAGGTTCATTAGACACGACATACCCTTTACAAATCAATGTTGGCTCTCTCGAATCTGCTCAAAATTTTTTAACCACTCTGTCCTTCATTAGAGGTTCCTATAACTTCCCCACAAAAGATATTAGACTAGCAGGGTCTACAATTTCCTAGTTTCTATCCCACCTTTCTTAAATAGTAGAGTTGAATCTGCAATTTTCCAATTGAAAGTGATAAGTCCTGAATTGAAAGAGCTCTTCCTTTAAAACCCTGCAGTGGAAACCATCAAGTCACAGGGATTTGTCAGTCTTTTTAGTGCCATTATTTTTTTGAATACTGTTTTCTTGCTTGCATTAACTTTAGTGAGTTCCAGTCCTTGACTCATTACTAGTTTCCCTGGAATGTAATGGTGGTAATGCCAAGATTTTTACCCAAGCATATGCTAATTGGCATAGGAACAAACAGTTCAAGATGGTCAATATATGGCTAAAGGAATGGTGTGAGGAGAGGTTCCATCTTATTTGATATTGATACCAGTACTGTGACGGGAGGGAGCTGTATCATTGGGGCCAGCTACATCTGAACTGACCTGGGACCAAGTTCTGAGTGGAAAGGGTAAGTTGAGTGGTAAGCATTTCAATAAATGGTGGGGAGGGGCAGGGGGTGGAAGTGAGTGCTTAGTCAGAAACATTAATAGAATTTACAGTTGAAAATGAAAAAGAAAAGGATAATAGAGTTCAGGTTGTAAACAATGATATAGATACTCCAAATAAATACTAAAATAACTAAATTAGTTACAGCAGGAATGACAAATAAGAAACATAAGAACAGAAGTTGCAGACATTGCAGAGCATCAAGGAGGGGGAGAGTTACCTGGACACTATTCCAGGAGGCAGTCAACACAAGTAGAACTTTAGAGTTGGTCAATGGTCAGGGACAGGAGGATGTGACTGCAAGTCAGGCAGGTATGGGGATCCAGCATTAAGTCATGGAGGAGCCTCAGCCCTTTGACCAACAGGTATGAGGTGCTTGCTACCTGTGTGGATGAGAACAAGGACTGTAGTGTGGATGAGCAAACTGAGCATGGCACCATGGTACAAGATGCCATTCAAATGGTGGGGAGTGGGGCAGAGAAGAGAAAATGAATGCGGTACTGATCGGGGACAGTATAATCGGGGGGATAGATGCTGTTTTCTGCAATTGTGACTGGGAGCTCCAAAGTTTGTGTTGCCTGCCAGGGCTAAGGACATCTCCTTACTGCTGGAGATGAATTTGGAGGGCGAGGATCCAGTTGTTGTGGTTCATGTAGGAACCAATTACATAGGTAGAAATAAGAATGATCTGCTGAGAGAGTTTGAGGAGTTAGGGTCCATACTAAAATGCAGAACGTAGAAGGTAATCATCTCTGGATTGTTACCTGAGCCATGTGCTAATTGGCATAGGGTCAGGCAAATTAGAGAATTAAATATGTGGGTCAAAGAGTGGTGTGGGAACAAGGGGTTTGAATTCATGAAGCATTGGAAAGAAAGGGCAGTTCTGTTGGGATGGGCTCCACTTAAACTGGACTGGGATGAGTATCTTGGCAAATCGTATAACTAGGGCTGTGGATAGGGCTTTAAACTAGCATAGGGGCAGGAGGGTTTGGATGAAGAAATTTAAAAATCTAAAGAGAAAAGTCGAGGCAATCAAACAGTCTAGCGATGTGGGTAAAGACAAGCAGAGTGAGATGGATAGAGAGTTTAACAGCAATTGTGCATCAGCGAGTAAGGTAAATATAGGGAACAGCAGTAAAAAAAAAAATTAAAGGTTCTTTGTTTGAATGGACAAAGTATCTGCAGTAAGGTAGATGAACTAGTGGCACAAATAAAAATAAATGGTTTAGATCTAGTCCCCATTACAGAGATATGATTATAAGGTGACCAAGGTTGGGAAATAAATATTCCAGGGTATGCAATATTTCAAAAAGACAGAAAGAATGGCAAAGGAGGAGGGGCAGCTCTGATCGTAAAGGATGATATTAGTGAGAAAGAACCTTGGCTCAGAAGATCATGGAGTAGAATCAGTATGGGTAGAGATTAGGAATAGCAAGAGTCAGAAAATGCTGGTGGGAGTAGTTTATGGACCCCCTAACAGTAGTTATACCATTGGACACAGCATTAAACAAGTAATTATTGGAGCTTGTTACAAAGACAATATAATAATTGTGGGGGACTTTAATCTTCATATAGACTGGACCAATCAAATTGGCAAGGCTGGTCTAGAAGATGAGGTTGTGGAATGTTTTCATGACAGTTTCCTAGAGCAATACATTGTGGAACCAACTAGGGATAAAGCTATTTTAGAGCTAGTATTGTGTAATGAGGCAGGGTTAATTAGTAATCTCATAGTAAAAGATCCCCGAGGAATAGTTGGCATCCTTCCATCGACAAAAGATGATGGACATGCAGCAAACAATTCATTAAGGTGAGGTGTCTTCTCTTGGTGCATCTTTGCTGATGGCTGTGAATGCCAATCCTTGAGAGGCAAGTTCTGCCATAAGTGCTGGACACGAAGCTGCCAAATGACGCAGTGCGTTGTTGTTTTTGACGTTGGTGCTTGTTGCCAAGCTGCTGTAGCAACTGGTCATCATGCGAGTACACTCCAGTCCACAGGATATCTTGCCATTTCCCTCTTTTGCCAGCTAGTGACTCCCAGGTGCGATAGTTGGACTTTAGGGCCTTCATGTCATGCATGCAAGCATCCTAGAAGCGGAGAGTTGGGCACACTGCTGGTTGTCTGGCTCTGGCTACCTCACCATACAGAAGGTCCTTGGGTGCGCAACAGTCTTCCATCCTGCGGACGTGTCCGATCCACGAAGCCACCTCTGTTTGATTAGTGCCAACACGCTTGGGAGCTCTGCCCTTGAGAGGACGACTCATTTGTGATTTTGTCCCATAATGTGCCACAAATAGTGAAGATGGGAATTATTGAGCTACTTTTCCTGGTAGTTGTAAGTCACCCATGCTCCATGCAAGGTGCTGAGAACACAGGCCTTATAAACCATCAGCTTGGTCCTAGGGGTCAACTTGGTGTTATCCCATGCACGTTTTGCAAGTTGGCCAAAGTTGGTAGCTACTTTCTATATGTATGTTTTGAGCTCTGCATCAAGGGACAGATTGTCTGGCACAGTGGACCCAAAGTAGCAGAATTTGCTGACTGCTTCCAGTGGGGAGAGGGGTGTTTAGTGTGATTAGAGGCCGAGACCACAGTTTCCTTGATGCTTATAGTCAAGGAGAACAAGTTACAGGCATAGGAGAGACAACCTATGAGTCTTTGTAGCTGAGTTTCCACGTGAGCGACGAGCTGAGCATCATCACGTAGAGGAGTTCTCTGATCAGGACGTGATGTGTTTTTGTCTTTGCTTTCAGCCTTGATAGATTGTAGAGCTTGCCATCTGACCTAGTGTGCAAGTAGACTCCTATATCTTTATATTATATATCTATAATTAATATCAGTAGAGTAAGAGTATTGGAAAAACTTAAGGGACTAAAATCTGACAAATCCCAGAACCTGATGGCCTCCATCCTAGGGTTCTAAAAGAGGTAGCTGCAGAGATCGTGGATGCGTTGGTTATGATTTTCCAAAATTCCCTAGATTCTGGAACCTGCTATTCAAGAAAGGAGGGTGAGAAAACCAGGAACTACAGGCCAGTTAGCCAGACATCAGTCATCGGGAAAGTGCTGGAATCTATTATTCCGGAAGTCTTAACAATGCACTTAGAAAATCATATTATGATCAGGCAAAGTCAACATGGATTTACGAAAGGAAAATCGTGTTTGACAAATTTGAGGATGTAACTAGTAGTGTAGATAAAGGGGAACCAATAGATGTTGTATTCCTGGTGTCACATCAACTTACTTTGTTGAATGTTAATTTTCTTTAACCCACTAACCAGAGATCTGAATTTATATTTTTAAAAAGATTTTTTAAAAAGAGCAACTAAAAGGATGACTTTGCTGGCAGCTTAGGATGGCCACCTAATTTGCAACACTGTATCCTACATTGCAAGGACTGTGAGGAGGGAGATGAAACGTCTGCTCATATCCCAGCAAGAACCAATACCTAGAAACTTTAAGGGAATTTCTTATTCATTTTCTTTTAGCCAGAAGAAATACTGCTAACTGCTGTTTGAATCACTGAGTGGCTGTTATGTGACAAGCCCCTCTCCATCTGTGGTTTTAAGCTTGTGTCTTTCTGCAGCAGAGAAAGGAGAAGCTTCTGGACTCTGACATGTGCAGACCCTAAGTGGGGGTCTCTCTCTCTCTCTCTCCATTTCAGCTTACAAGCTTCGAACTCTGCCTGTTGATTGACCACCTTTGCATACTCCGGCTACAATCAGAAACCTGTTGGAGGAAATCATCTGCAATGCTGTCTCCAAAAGATCCACTGAACTAGTCATCTACCTCTTCAAACTAAAAGCTGCAGGACTACCGAATTCAGCTAGAAGCCAGCCGAATTGCCAAACCCCACAGACTGTATACCCCTTTTTTATATGGATTCTAACTCAACCAATCTACCTTTCCCCATACTATAATCTATTCGTGTGTGTGTAAATCCCTATTGTGTGTGTGAGTGAATGTTGGCGCGTAGTTTATTATTTTCAAGAGTTTGGTTTAGGCACAATAAAGTTAACCTCTTTCTTTGTTAAATTTAAGAAAACCCGTCCAATTGGTTCTTGCTAAGATCATAGGAAGTAAGTAATCAAACGCCTACTGAATTGGCCAGTACATTCACTTTAAGAAAGAATTAAACCTGTTGTGGTCAAACAAGGAGAGGGAAAAGAAGGAAGCCCTTGAACCCCTCCTCACTTGACCATTACACTGGATTTCCAAAAGGCGCCACACAAAAGATTAATAGTCATGATCAGGGCTTGTGGAGTTGGGGGTAATATATGGTTAACAGACAGGAAGCAAAGAATAGGTATAAATGGGGCTTTTTCAAGTTGGCAGGCTGTGACTAGTGGAGTGCTGCAAAGATCAGTGCTGGTGCCTCAGCTATTTCCAATTTATACTAATGACTTAGATGAAGAGACAGAGAGTAAAGTATACAAGTTTGCTGATGATACAAAGGTGGAAATGCAACATGTGAGGAAGACACACACAGGCTGTAAAGAGATCTCAATAGGTTAAGTGAGTGGGCAACAAGGTGGCAGATGGGGAAGTGGGGAAGTGGGGAAGTGTGAGGTTATTCACTTTGGTCATAAGAATAGACGAGAGACTTGGGTGTGCTTGTGCAAGGAACACAGAAAGTTAGCATGCAGGCACAGCAAGCAATTAGGAAGGCCAATGTCATATTGGGATTGGAGTACAAGAATAAAGAAGTCTTGCAACAATTGTACAGGGGTTGGTGAGACCACACCTGGAGTACTGTGGGCAGTTTTGGTATCCACATTTAAGGAAGGATGTAATTGCATTGGAGGCAATACAGCGAATGGGTTCATTAGATTGGTCCCTGGGGTGAGAGGGTTTTCCTGTGATGAGAGCTTGAGTAAATTGGGCCTATATTCTCTGGACTTTAGAAGAATGAGAGGTGATCACATTGAAACTTACCAGATTCTGAAGGGGCTTGACAGGTTAGACACTGAGTGGTTGTTTCCGTTGGCTGAGGAATCTAAAACACTGGGGCACCGTCTCAGAATAAGGGGCTGATCATTTAGGACTGAGATAAGGAGAAATTTCTTCACTCAAAGGGTTGTGAATCTTTGGAATTGGCTACCCCAGAGGGTAGTGATGCTCCATCATTTAAGGCTGGGATCGACAGATTTTTTTGGTCTCTCAGGGAATCAAGGGATATTGGGAGCAGGCAGGAAAGTTGTGGTGAAGCCCAAGATCAGCCATGATCAGAATGGCGGGGCAGGCTCGAAAGACCATATGGTTTACTCCAGCTTCTATTTCTTATGTTCTTAAACAAGTTAAATGGTGTGAGAGATACTTTATTTTTCCTACCAAAGTGGATAACTTCACACTTTGTCATATTGTTTTCCATCTGCTATGTTCTTGCCTACTCACCTAACCTGTCAATATCCCTCTGTAGCCTCTTGGTGTTCTCACTGCTTAATTTCCCACTTAACTCTGTATCAGCAAACTTGGATATGTTACTCTCAGTCCCCTCACCTATATTGTTAACATAGATTGTTAATAGCTGAGGTCCAAGCACTGATCCTTGCAGTACCCCACCTGATAAAGCCTGCCAACCTGAAAAAGTCTTGTTTATTCCTACTGTCTGTTTTCTGTCCATTCATTAACCAATCCTCAATCCATGCTAATATATTACCCCCAATCCCAGGAGTCCTAATTTTGTGGAATAACATCTGGTGTGGTACCTTATCAAATGTTTTTTTGAAAATACAATATAATACTTACATCCTCCTTATCTATCCTGCTAGTCACATCCTCAAAAAAACTTAACAGATTTGTCAAACACAATTTCCCTTTCATAAATCTGTGTTGACTCTGTTTAATCATATGGTTTCCTAAGTGCCCTAAGTGTAGTAAACTAATTTAGAATTGAACTAAGTTCTAAGTGTATATTCTATATTATTCTGTTTCTTATCTGTCATTTATGCTGCAACTACTTTAGTTATTTTAGTATTCCCTCCACCTGGAGTATATTTATCTCTGTGCCTGGAACTCTGCTCTTTAACCCTTTAAAAAAATTAACTATAATTTTTACTATTGTTTCTGACTGAGACTTCCCCCCATGTATTTTTTTAAAGTCTTTTTCATGAATCACTTTTTCCTTTCCACAATGGATGAATGACCTGTGAGCGTTCACTGCCTAGGTTTACATGAAGAATATCCATTTGGGAAGATGGTTGAGGACTGCTGATAGAGCCCTTCACACTTGGAGGTGCCATCTTTCAGATGGGTTTTAATTGATCTGTTGAGATTAAAGCCCCCCAAAGATACAACTATACTACGCATTTTACCTTCATTATCTATACTGCCAGTACTGCAAATGTGAAGAATCAAAAATGTTCTTTAGTTTTCAGAAGTGCAGCTTTTCCTGCACACCAGTATTCTTAATACTCTTACCATTTCCCAGTCAACAGGGAATCTTCCCAAAAAGATTGAAACATTATTCCAGACTGGAAGCCTGTTCAGCATTCCAGGGAGGGGTGGGTACCAACAAAACCCAAGACACTATCCAGAAACCAGTAAGCCATTCTAAAATCATGTTTTGAGGCAATGATGTAACACAGGTTTGATTTTTCCATTCACTGTGCCCTGGATCTCAGCTATTTCACCGCAAATTGGTGCCAAATGGCAATCAGGCACCTCTTAACAGGAAAGGAAGGCTGTTCGTTTAGGTTCCATATTTATGTGGATGACACTCAGCTTTATCTTTTGTATCCTAGATTCCAAAGCAGTGCTTCATTTTTCCAACTGGCTGCCGCACATTAATTCTTGTAACAATCAAATTTTTTTTTATTCATTCGTGGGATATGGGCATTACTGGCTAGGCCAGCATTTACTGCCCATCCCTAATTGTCTTGAGAAGGTGGTGGTAAGCTGCCTTCTTGAACCACTGCAGTCCTTGGGGTGTAGGTACACCAACAGTGCTGTTAGGAAGGGAGTTCCAGGATTTTGACCCCGTGACAGTGAAGGAACGGTGATGTAGTTCCATGTCAGGATGATGTGTGGCTTGGAGGGGAATTTGCAGATGGTGGTGTTCCCATGCATCTGCTGCCCTTGTCCTTCTAATTGGTAGAGGTCTCAAGTTTGGAAGGTGCTGTCTAAGCAGCCTTGGTGAGTTGCTGCAGTGCAACTTGTATATGGTACACAGTGCTGCCATTGTGTGTCGGTGGTGGAGGGAGTGAATGTTGAAGATGGTTGTTGGGTGCCAATCAAGCAGGCTGCTTTGTCCTGGATGGTGTCAAGATTCTTGAATGTTGTTCGAGCTGCACCCATCCAGGCAAGTGAAGAATATTCCATCACTTACCTGGGAGTGGAGTGGAGCGGAGCGGTGGCTGGCGGACCTGCGAGGAAGCTGATCCGGAGTGGTGGCAGGCTCCCTGTGTCTCTCAGTGCGCGCTGAGACTCGAAAGAGCAAAAAAAAAGAACTTACAGTGACATCACGGGAATTCTACAAGGTGATTTGTTGGGTAAGTAACAGCTGTTAGTGCATTTGAATAGCTTAAAAAAGGGGAAAGTTTAAAAAAAAACTCAAGTGACAAGGTGAGCAGTACTAAAGGGTGTTTTTTAAAATTTATTTTTTTAAATTAGTGTAATTTATTAAGTACTTTAGATTGTACTGTGTAGTGTTTGGAGTAGAACAAGGCCCCTAGTGTAATTAGATTTTTTAAAGGGAGTAACTAATTAATTTAAAGGTAAGTCATGGCAGGAGAGCTCGCACCCGTGGTATGCTCCTCCTGCCCTATGTGGGAAATCAGGGATGCTTCCAGTGTCCCTGACAACCATGTGTGCAGGAAGTGTATCCATCTGCAGCTACTGACTACCAGCATTACGGAGCTGGAACTGCAGGTGGAGTCACTGTGGAGCATCCGCAATGCTGAGGACGTTGTGGATAGCATGTTTAGAGAGGTGGTCACACCGCAGGTAATGGCAGCACAGGCAGTAAAGGGATGGGTGACCACCAGGCAGAGTAGCAGGCGCAGGCAGGTAGTACAGGAGTCCCCTATGGCCACCCTCCTCTCAAACAGATATACCACTTTGGATACTGTTGGGGGGATGGCCTCCCAGCGGAAAGCAGCAACGGCCAAGTCCGTGGCACCAAGGATGGCTCTGCTGCACAGCAGAGGTGAAAAAGGAGTGAAAGAGCTATTGTGATAGGGGATTCTATCATAAGGGTTACAGATAGGTGTTTCTGTGGCCACAAACATGACTCTAGGATGGTATGTTGCCTCCCTGATGCTAGGGTCAAGAATGTCACGAGTGGCTGCAGGACATTCTGAAGGGGGAGGGTGAGCAACCAGAGGTCGTGGTACACATTGGTAGCAACGACATAGTTAGAAAAAGGGATGAGGTCTTGCAACAGGAATTTAGGGAGCTAGGTAGCAGATTAAAAAGCAGGTCCTCTAAGGTTGTAATCTCTGGTGCAGGAGGGAGGGCTTTAGTTTACTGGATCACTGGGTCTGTTTCTGGCTAAGGTGGGACCTGTACAAGTTGGACGGGTTGCACCTGAACCGGAATGGGACAAGCATCCTTGCTGGGAGGTTTGCGAGTGCTGTTGGGGTGGGGGTTAAACTAACTTGGCAGGGGGATGGGATCCAGAGTGGAGGTACAGTAGGGGTTAATATAGAACAGAAACTGAGTCAGTCTGGAAGGCGGAGCAAATATAGACCTGGTAAGGCACAAGTGAAAAATGCAAGGCTGGATTGCATCTATTTTAATGCAAGGAGACTTACTAGTAAGGCAAATGAATTGAGGGCATTGATTAGCACATGGATTATGATATTATTGCTATCATAGAGACACGGTTGAGGGAGGGACAGGACTGGCAGCTCAATATTCCAGGGTATAGAATCTTCAGGTTCGACAGGGGAGGGGATAAAAGAGGAGGTCACATTGCACTGTTGATCAAGGATTCAATTACTGCAGTAAGGAGGGATGATATCTTAGAAGGTTCCTCAAATGAGTCCATTTGGGTAGAACTTAAAACAAAAAGGGGGCTATCACTTGGTTGGGAGTGCACTACAAGCCTCCAAACAGTCAGGAAGAGATAGAGGAGCAGATATGTAGGCAAATCTTAGAGAGGTGTAAAAATAATAGGGTGATAATAGTAGGGGATTTCAACTTCCCCAATATCAACAGGGATAGTCTTAGTGCAAAAGGCTTAAAGGGGGCAGAATTCTTAAAATGCATACAGGAGAGCTTTTTGAGCCAGTACGTAGAAAGCCTTACAAGAGAAGGGGCAGTACTGGACCTAATCCTAGAGAATGAAGCCAGACAAGTGGTAGAAGTGTCAGTGGGGGAACATTTTGGGAATAGTGATCATAACTCTGTAAGATTTAATGTTGTTATGGAAAAGGACAAAGATGGACCAGAAATAAAGGTACTGAATAGGGGGAAGGCCGATTTTAATATGGTAACACAGAATCTGGCCAAAGTGGACTGAGAGCAGCTACTTGTAGGAAAGTCTACATCACATCAGTGAGAGTCATTCAAAGAGGAAATTGTGAGAGTTCAGAGCCAACATGTACCTGTTAAGATGAAGGGTAGGACCAACAGTTCCAGGGAACCCTGGATGTCAAGGGATACAGAGGATTGGATCAGGAAAAAAAGGAGGCGTGCGGCAGATCCCAATCGCTGAAAACAGCGGAGGCACTAGAGGAATATAGAAAGTGTAGGGTGGCACTTAAAAAAGTAATTCAGAGAGTGAAGAGGGGACGAAAAAACACTGGCGGGCAAGATAAAGGAAAATCCTATGGCGTTTTATAAGTATATTAAGGGTAAGAGGATAACCAGGGAAAGTGTAGGGCCCATTAGGAACCAAGGTGGCAATCTTTGTGTGGAGCAGGAGGACATAGGTGAGGTTTTAAATGATTATTTTTCATCGGTATTCACGATGGAGAAGGACAATGTAGGTGTAAAGATCAGGGAGGGATTTGTGATATACTTGAACATATTAGCATTGAAAGGGAGGAAGTATTAGCTGTTTTAGAGGGCTTAAAAGTGGATAAATCCTCAGGCCCAGTTGAGATGTATCCCAGAGGCAAGGGAGGAGATGGCAGGGGCTTTGACACAAATTTTCAAATCCTCTCTGGCCACAGGAGAGGTACCAGAGGACTGGAAGACAGCGAATGTGGTACCATTATTCAAGAAGGGTAGCAGGGATAAAGCAGGTAATTACAGGCTGGTGAGTCTAACATCAGTGGTAGGGAAAATATTTGAAAAAATTCTGAGGGACAGGATTAATCTCCACTTGGAGAGGCAGGGATTAATCAGGGATAGTCAGCATGGCTTTGTCAGGGGGCAATCGTGTCGAACTAACTTGATTGAATTTTTTGAGTCGGTGACTAGATGTGTAGATGAGGGTAAAGCATTAGATGTGGTATACATGGATTTCAGTAAGGCATTTGATAAGGTCCTGCATTGGAGATTGGTTAAGAAGGTAAGAGTCCATGGGATCCAGGGCAATTTGGCAAATTGGATCCAAAATTGGCTTAGTGGCAGAAGGCAGAGGGTAATGGTCGAGGGCTGTTTTTGCAATTGGAAGCCTGTGACCAATGGTGTACCACAGGGATTGGTGCTGGGACCCTTGTTGTTTGTAGTGTACATTAATGATTTAGGCGTGAATATA
This sequence comes from Heterodontus francisci, assembly GCF_036365525.1. Lineage (NCBI taxonomy): Eukaryota > Metazoa > Chordata > Chondrichthyes > Heterodontiformes > Heterodontidae > Heterodontus > Heterodontus francisci. The sequence goes on along the minus strand of NC_090378.1, from coordinate 50,387,775 downwards.
GGAGGTATGATAAGTAAGTTCACAGATAACACGACAATTGGTGGTGTTGTAAGTAGTGAGGAGGGAATCCTTAGATTACAGGGAGATATAGATGGGCTGGTAAGATGGGCAGAGCCGTGGCAAATGGAATTTAATCCTGAGAAGTGTGAGGTAGTGCATTTTGGGAGGACTAACAAGGCAAGGGAATATACAATGGATGGTAGGACCCTAGGAAGTACAGAAGGTCAGAGGGACCTTGGTGTACTTGTCCATAGATCACTGAAGGCAGCAGCACAGGTAGGTAAGGTGGTTACGAAAGTATATAGGATACTTGCCTTTATTAGCTGAGGCATAGAATATAAGAGCAGGGAGTTATGAAGGAGCTGTATAAAACGCTAGTGAGGCCACAGCTGGAGTACTGTGTACAGTTCTGGTCACCACACTATAGGAAGGATGTGATTGCATTGGAGAGAGTGCAGAGGAGATTCACCAGGATGTTGCCTGGCTGGAGCATTTCAGCTATGAAGAGACTGAAAAGGCTAGGGTTGTTTTCCTTGGAGCAGAGAAGGCTGAGGGGGGACATGATTGAGGTGTACAAGATTATGAGGGGCATTGCTAGGTTAGATAGGAAGAAACTTTTTTCCTTAGCGGAGGGGTCAAGAACCGGGGGCATAGATTTAGGGTAAGGGGTAGGAGGTTTAGAGGGGATTTGAGGAAAAAAATTTTCACCTAGCAGATGGTTGGAATCTGGAATGCACTGCCTGAAGAGGTGGTGGAGGCAGGAACCCTCACAACATTTAAGAAGTATTTAGATGAGCACTTGAAACACCATAGCATACAAGACTATGGGCCAAGTGCAGGAATATGGGATTAGAATAATTGGGTGCTGGACGGCCAGCACAGACACAATGGGCCGAAGAGCCTGTGTCTGTTCTGTATAACTCTATGTCTCTATGATTCTATCGCAATTCTGACTTGTGCCTTGTAGATGGTAGATAGGCATAGCAAGTCAGGTGTTGAGTTACTCGCCTCAGAATTCCCAGTCTCTGACCTGCTCTTGTAGCCACAGCATTTATGCGGCTGGTCTAGTTCAGTTTCTGGTCAATGGTAACCCCCAGGATGTTGATAGTGGGGGATTCAGCAAGGGTAATGCCATTGAACATCAAGGGGAGATGATTAGATTTGCTCTTGTTTGAGATGGTCATTGCCTGGCATTTGTGTGGCGCAAATGTTACTTGCCACTTATCAGTCCAAGCCTGGATGTTGTTGTCCAGGTCTTGCTGCATATGAACATGGGCTGCTTCAGTATCTGAGGAGTTGCTGAACATTGTGCAACCATCAGTGACCATCTCCACTTCTGACCTTATGATGAAGGGAAGGTCATTGATGAAGCAGCTGAAGATGACTGGGCCGAGGACACTACCCTGAGGAACTCCTGCAGTGATGTCCTGGGACTGAGATGATTGACCGCCAACAACCACAACCATCTTCCTTTGTGCTAGGTATGACTCCAGCCAGTGGAGAGTTTTCCCCCTGATTCCCATTGACTCTAGTTTTGCTCGGGATCCTTGATGTAATACTTGGTCAAATACTGCCTTGATGTCAAGGGCAGTCACTCTCACCTCACCTCTTGAGTTCATCTCTTTTGTCCATGTTTGGACCAAGGCTGTAATGAGGCCAGGAGCTGAGTGGCCCTGGCAAAACCCAAACTGAGTGTCACTGAGCAGGTTATTGCTGAGCAATTTAAGCTTGTTAGCACTGTCGACGACCCCTTCCATCACTTTGCTGTTGGTCGAGAGTAGACTGATGGGGCGGTAATTGGCTGAGTTGGATTTGTCCTGCTTTTTGTGCACATGATGTACCTGGCAATTGCTTGGTAGATGCCAGTGTTGTCGCTGTACTGGAACAGCTTAGTTAGGGTCGTGGCTAGTTCTGGAGTACAGGTCTTTGGTACTATTGCCGGAATATTGTCAGGGCCCATAGTCTTTGCAGTAGCCAGTGCCTTCAGCCGTTCCCTGATATCATCTGGAGTGATTCGGATTGGCTGAAGTCTGGCATCTGTGATGCTGAGGACCTTAAGAGGAAGCCAAGATGGATTATCCACTCTGCACTCTGGCTGAAGATGGATGCAAATGCTTCAGCCTTGTCTTTTACTCTGATGTGCTGGGGTCCCCCATCATTGAGCATGGGGATATTTGTGGAGCCACCTCCTCTATTTAGTTAAAAGCAAAATACTGTGGATGCTGGAAATCTGAAATAAGAACAAGAAATGCTGGAACCACTCAGCAGGTCTGGCAGCATCTGTGGAAAGGGAAGCAGAGTTAACGTTTCAGGTCAGTGACCCTTCTTCGGAACTGACAAATATTAGAAATGTCACAGGTTATAAGCAAGTGAGGTGGGGGTGGGGCAAGAGATAACAAAGGAGGTGAACCTTGTTCACCTTCATTGCTTTCTATTTCCCTCCTTGTGTTTGATAAAGTGTCCTTGTCCAATCTACACCTTCTCCTTTGTTATCTCTTGCCCCACCCCCACCTCACTTGCTTATAACCTGTGACATTTCTAATATTTGTCAGTTCCGAAGAAGGGTTACTGACCCGAAACGTTAACTCTGCTTCTCTTTCCACAGATGCTGCCAGACCTGCTGAGTGGTTCCAGCATTTCTTGTTTTTATTTCCTCTATTTAGTTGTTTAATTTTCCACCACCATTCAAGACTGGATGTGGCAGTACTGCAGAGCTTAGATCTGATCCATTGGTTGTGGGATCTCTTAGCTTTCTCTATCACATGCCGTTAATGGTGTTTGACACGCAAGTAGTCCAGGGTTGTGGCTTCACCATGTTGACACCTCATTTTGAGGTACGCCTGATGCTGCTCCTGGCATGCCCTCCTGCACTCTTCATTGAACCAGGGTTGGTCCCCCGGCTTGATGATAATGGTAGAATGGGGGATATGCCAGGCCATGAGGTTACAGATTGTTTAGTTTAGATTTTAGTTTAGAGATACAGCACTGAAACAGGCCCTTCGGCCCACCGAGTCTGTGCCGACCATCAACCACCCATTTATACTAATCCTACACTAATCCCATATTCCTACCACATCCCCACCTGTCCCTATATTTTCCCTACCACCTACCTATACTAGGGGCAATTTCTAATGGCCAATTTACCTATCAACCTGCAAGTCTTTGGCATGTGGGAGGAAACCGGAGCACCCGGAGGAAACCCACGCAGACACAGGGAGAACTTGCAAACTCCACACAGGCAGTACCAGGAATTGAACCCGGGTCGCTGGAGCTGTGAGGCTGCGGTGCTAACCACTGCGCCACTGTGCCGCCCAATTGTGGTTGAGTACAATTCTGCTGCTGCTGATAATCCACAGTGCCTCATGGATACCCAGTTTTAAGTTGCTAGATTTCTTCGAAATCTATCCCATTTAGCACGGTGGTAGTGCCACACAACACAATGGAGAGTATCCTCAATGTAAAGACGGGACTTTGTCTCCACAAGGACTGTGCGGTGGTCACTCCTACCAATACTGTCATGGACAGGTGGATCTGTGACAGGTAGATTGGTGAGGAGAAGGTCAAATAGGTTTTTCCCTCTCGTTGGTTTCCTCACCATCAAGGCTGCTTAGACAGCACCTTCAAAACCCATGACCTCTGTCACCTAGAAGGACAAGGGCAGCAGTTGCATGGGAAAAATCACCACCTGCAAGTTCCCCTCCAAGCCCCACACCATCCTGACCTGGAACTATATCGCCACTCCTTCACTGTTGCTGGGTCAAAATCCTGGAACTCCCTTCCTAACAGCACGGTGGGTGTACCTACCCCACATGGACTGCAGCGGTTCAAAAAGGTAGCTCACCACCACCTTCTCAAGGGCAATTAACAATGGGCAATAAATACTGGCCTAGCCAGCAATGCCCAAAACCCATGAATGAATTAAAAAATGTTTTTAAAAACTTGTCACAGACCCAGTCCAGGGGCTATCTCTTTTAGGACTCAGCCAGCTCGGTCAGTTGTGCTGCTACCAAGCCACTCTTGGTGATGGACGTTGAAGTTCTGCACCTAGAGTACATTCTGTGCTCTTGCTGCCCTCAATGCTTCTTCCAATTGATGTTCAACATGGAGAAGGGGGTGCGGTAGGTAATGAGCAGGAGGTTTCCTTGCCCATGTTTGACCTGATGCCATGAAACTTTGTGGGGTCTAGAGTCAATATTGAGGACTCCCAGGGCAACTTCCTCCCGATTGTATACCACTGTGCTGCCACCTCTGGTGGGTCTGTCCTGCCAGTGGAACAGGACATACCCAGGGATGGTGATGGTGGTGTCTGAGACATTTTCTGTAAGGTATGATTCTGTATGTCAGGCTGTTTTTGATCAGTCTGTGGGACAGCACTCCAATTTTGGCACAGGACCCCAAATGTTAGTAAGGAGGACTTTGCAGGGTCGACAGGGCTAGGTTTTATGTTGTCGTTTCCAGTGCCTAGGTCGATGCCGGGTGTCTGTCCGGTTTCATTCCTTTTCTTTGACTTCATTGTGGTTTGATACAACTCTATGGCTTGCTCGGCTATTTCAGAGGGAATTTAAGAGTCAACCACATTGCTGTGGGTCTGAAGTCATTTTTTTGATTCCCATAAAATCCTATATGACTCTGCTTTTAACTCTATTAACCTTCTGAATTGACACCTCAGGTTAAATCCAGAGTGGAGAGACATTGTTTGTTCAGTGCTGAGTTTCCTTCCTACACCAGTTGCCCCATAAAGAGTGTTTCTGAAGAAGGGTCACAGAACTGAAACGTTAACTCTGTTTCTCTCTCCACAGATGCTGCCAGACCTGCTGAGTATTTCCAGCATTTCTTGTTTTTATTACCCCATAAAGTGTTTTATTGCAAATCTTGTAATGCAGGCGGTCTCCACCCCTAACTCTTCCCCTTTGCTACTGAGACACTCCACAAGTAATCCAAATAAAAAATAGGGATAGACATTAAAAAATATAATATCTTTAACCATCATTGCTTTTAGTCTTTAACTCTGGATTAAACATATCGAAAAATAAGGAATTTGCATTTATATATTGCCTTTCATGATCGCAGGACGTCCCAAGCACAATGAAGTAATTTTTTATGTAGTCACTGTTGTCGTGTAGGAAACGCTGCAGCCAAGCTGTACACAGCAAGCTCCTACAGCAGCATTGAACTTATCTGTTTTACTGAACAATTACCTTTTTGTAAATAAGGGATGTTTTAATTTTTTTTTGTGCTTGTGATTCTTTGCTATTCTCCAATGCCCGTAATTTTAATAAACGCGCGAACAACAAATGCACCGAACCACCTTCAGCCATTCGCAACGAGTCGCTCATCGGAACTGTTTTGTTCGGGGAGTACAGACTTGATTGGCTGTTGGCAGAAGCCGGTAAAATCTGTACCAATTGGAGTCGGCCGTTCAAAACCTGCCTTGTCATTGGCGCTTTGGTCAGCCACAATTGTTCTGAATATTTCTATTGGTAGGTGTTGGGTCAGTGAGAGGCGGGTGTTGGGGATGTGGAGCGGCGATTGGTCAGATTGGATGGCGCGGTGGGATTGGCGGTTGGGAGGTTTGTGCTCGTATTTTCCAAACGTCAAGCGCGTGATGGATGGCTGTTGAGTTGATGTTGACGGTGGAGCTGGGAAACGCTGCGGATCTTTCCCATTAAGATGCAGAGCGAATAAAAAGGATAATAGTGTGGCTGCCGGGCGACATTTTCAACCCGCGTTGGAAGCGATGAACCCGCGTCTGGTAAGGAAGAAAATCCCAGAAGCGGTGAATTGTTGAAAGGGTAGGGTTTAGCCGCTTTCCCTCCGACCCTGAGAACTCGGTGGATAGTACGCCTGGTGAGGTGATCGCAACCGTGGGCCAGTGTGTGCTTTGCGGATGTTACTAAAGCAGATACCCCGATGCTTCGGGGAGGCCTAGGAAGGCAAAGTACAGGAATTGTCCACCGTTTGTCTTTATTAACACCGTGTTTTTTAACGGGGCGTAGTGTCTAATAAACTGCAAATGTTTGAAATTATTACCAGTCCGAGATTTAAATGTTGCGGATTAAACCGATCATGCACAATAGAGAAGGGGAGAGCAGTCATTTATTTTGAGGAGTGTAAATCATGTCCTGGACTTTACGGCACTAATACTGCGTTTTGACTGCCAATAGATCTGGCTCGGCTTTAGTTGATGAGCGTATCTGAAAATTGTATTTTTGTGTATTTGTAAAAAAATTGCTTCGCACCTTTCTAAGACGCGTAGGCTTCTTAGGCATTTCCCAAGTGCAGATTTGCTGAACTCCTAACCGTGGGGATTTGTTACCTTTTCCTCTCTCCCCTCAAAAATGTGCCGCAGGATCATGCTATAAAGTTTTTCCCATTATTCATCTCGGGCTTCTGTTGTAAACCGCAAACAACGATAGCGATAAATTTTGGAGGACGCTTTTTGGATCCAAATTAAATATAAAATATCAGTACTTGGTTTCAGGATGTGATTTCTCCTGCTTTGTCGGGAGAATATTTCTATCTCTCAGTAACTTTATTCATAAATGTTATAAATTGTGGGAATAGTTTTAAGTAAAGCTGGAGATTCATTGCGTATGTTTTGATTTTGGAAAGAAGGACGATAAAACAGCTGCACTCAATTGAACCAAAAGCTACAAAATAGTGAGTGGCCCTTGTCAAATTTTATCTACCGTCTTCGATTGCTGAGTATATAATAATTCTTTAAGAAAAGTTTGCCAGATTTATTGCTGGAAAGGAACAGAAAGCTTGTCGTAAATAGTTCTGTCACCGGAATGGGCTTGTTGCTGTGGTAGTTCTTGAGTGCGGTGCATTGAGTGCTGTGAACAACAGATGCGCCTCTACATTGCTTTCATTGATCTCACCAAAGCCTTTGACCTCGTCAGCAGACGTGGTCTTTTCAGACTACTAGAAAAGATTGGATGCCCACCAAAGCTACTAAGTATCATCACCTCATTTCATGACAATATGAAAGGCACAATTCAACATGGTGGCTCCTCATCAGAGCCCTTTCCTATCCTGAGTGGTGTGAAGCAGGGCTGTGTTCTCGCACCCACACTTTTTGGGTTTTCTTCTCCCTGCTGCTTTCACATGTGTTCAAGTCCTCTGAAGAAGGAATTTTCCTCCACACAAGATCAGGGGGCAGCTTGTTCAACCTTGCCCGTCTAAGAGCGAAGTCCAAAGTACGGAAAGTCCTCATCAGGGAACTTCTCTTTGCTGACGATGCTGCTTTAACATCTCACACTGAAGAGTGCCTGCAGAGTCTCATCGGTAGGTTTGCGGCAGCCTGCAATGAATTTGGCCTAACCATCAGCCTCAAGAAAACGAACATCATGGGGCAGGATGTCAGAAATGCTCCATCTATCAATATTGGCGACCACGCTCTGGAAGTGCTTCAAGAGTTCACCTACCTAGGCTCAACTATCACCAGTAACCTGTCTCTAGATGCAGAAATCAACAAGCACATGGGAAAGGCTTCCACTGCTATGTCCAGACTGGCCAAGAGAGTGTGGGAACATGGCGCACTGACTCGGAACACAAAAGTCCAAGTGTATCAGGCCTGTGTCCTCAGTATCTTCCTCTATGGCAGCGAGGCCTGGACAACGTATGTCAGCCAAGAGCGACGTCTCAATTCATTCCATCTTCGCTGCCTCCGGAGAATACTTGGCATCAGGTGGCAGGACCGTATCTCCAACACAGAAGTCCTCGAGGCGGCCAACATCCCCAGCTTATACACACTACTGAGTCAGCGGCGCTTGAGATGGCTTGGCCATGTGAGCCGCACGGAAGATGGCAGGATCCCCAAAGACACATTGTACAGTGAGCTCGCCACTGGTATCAGACCCACCATGTCTCCGCTTTAAAGACGTCTGCAAATGCGACATGAAATCCTGTGACATTGATCACAAGTTGTGGGAGTCAGTTGCCAGCGTTCGCCAGAGCTGGCGGGCAGCCATAAAGACGGGGCTAAAATGTGGCGAGTCGAAGAGACTTAGCAGTTGGCAGGATAAAAGACAAAAGCGCAAGAGGAGAGCCAACTGTGTAACAGCCCTGACAAACAAATTTCTCTGCAGCACCTGTGGAAGAGCCTGTCACTCTAGAATTGGCCTTTATAGCCACTCCAGGCACTGCTTCACAAACCACTGATCACCTCCAGGCGCTTATCCATTGTCTCTCGAGATAAGGAGGCTAAAGAAGGTTATTTCGTGGAGCCAGTGAGTGATATTTTTGATTACTCGTCTGCAGCAGATGAATTTGGTAGGATTTTACCTTGGTAATGTGCTATGAATGAGTTATGCCACTTGTTAGAGGATTAAGAAATTGTTTGCAATTTAATATGGATTACAGTTGAATTAAAGATTTTTAAAGGGTGGGGTAGGAGAATGTGTTTAAGAATATCTGGAAAATTGTGATTTATTTCACTGGAACGGAGAATGTTGAGGTGAAAACCTTAGATTTTCAAATTGAAGATTTTGAGAGAGCAAATGGTAATGAAGTAAATTTGGGATTGCTAATACAAAGGGAAAAAGTCAAGATTTTTTTCAGAAGGTTATTAGAATCTTGCGCTGCTTTGCCAAGTGGCTATTGAGGCAGAGACTATAACATTTTAGAAGGGAATTGTAAAGTATGTGGAAAAGATACAGGGAAAGAAATAAGGAATTCGCAATTGTATTGCATCCTTTACTGCCTCAGGACATGCCAAAGCACTTTTCTGGTTTAGTAATGTTGATTGAGGGGTAAATATTGGCCATATTGCTCGAAGAACTCCCCTGCTTCTCTTCAAATAGTGCCATGGGATTTTTTGTGTCCACCTGCAGGGTGCAGATGGGTCTCTGTTTACTATCTCATTTGAACAACAGCTCCAAGAACGCAACACTCCTTCAGTGTTCGTTTGTCAGCCTAGGTTAAGTGCTCTGCACTCTAACAGTTCTGTGAATTTGACCTTGTGACTAAGGTGAGCTTGCTACTGCTGAGCCAAGGCTGTCACCAAAGGAAAATGAGAGTGCAGATAGCTGCAATTGAAGAAGTTGCTTATTTGTACATATATTTTGATTCCATTAAATTATTTTTGAATGAGCAAATCGCAAGAATTTTTTTAAAGTGAATAAATTATAAATTTAGGAAAGTGCATCCTAAACAGGAGATTGGAGACCACCTTACATAAATTAATGGAGTAAATATGGAGCCTTTAGGTTCCTCAAAAGATAACTTGGGAACATTTTACTGTGGTAGCTTCCAAGACAAATGAAGTGGAATCTGAAGAACAATATGTTGCACTTCTGAGCTGAATGGCTTTTCCTTTTGTTTTAAGCTGCAAAGCTTAGTAATGCATTCAGGGTACAATAAATGTAATTCAATTTCAGTGCAGGGTAAATGAGATGGATTAAATTCACTAGTAAAATTCAATTTCACCATCAGTGGCTTGGGATATCCAATTCTGCCATTACCTCTGGAATTTCCTAAGGATCTATTGTTGGTCCCTTCCACCTCCTCTTCTACATACTGCCCCCTGATAACATTATCCAAAGTCATGGGGTCAGGTTCCACATGACATCCAGCTCGGCTTCTCCACCTTGGCCCCCACTGCCTTTATGTTGTCAGGCTGTTTGTCTAACATGCCGTTTTGGATGCGTGGCAGTTTTCTCTGGTGAAACATTGTGAAAACCAAAGCCATTGTCTTTGGCCCCCTTCACAAACTCTGTACACTCTTTACTGAGTCAGCACCCCCCACCCTCTGGCTGCTATCTCGTGTTAAATTATCCTGTTTGAAACCTTGGCATTCTAGTTGACCTAGAGCTGAACTCTCACCCCCATATCCTTTCTGTCACAAAGACCCCATATTTCACCTCTAACATTGCCCGCCTCCATCCCTGCTTCAGCCCATCTGCTGCTGAAAACCTGAATCCATACATTTATCACCTCTAGTCTCAACTATTCAATGCTTTCATGGCCAGCCTCCTATCATTCACCTTGTATAAACTGCAGCTCAACCAAAACTCTGCTGCCTGCATCAAATCTGCTCACTAGTCAGCCCTGTACTGGTCCTTCCAATGCCTCCAATTTTAAATTCTCCTCCTTGTGTTGAAATCCTCTAATGGCATCGCCCTTCCCTATCTCTATAATCTCCTCCAGCCTTAAAACCACCACCCCGCCCCATGCCCCCCAAACTCATAGCCTGTTGTGCAACCATTCCCTCTGCCAGTATTGGTGGCTGTCACTTAAACCTGGTTTGTGTCATATGCTCTGGAGTTCCCTCTAAACCTCTCCACCATTAAGACGCCCCTCAAAGGCCACCTCTTTGACCAAGCTTTTAGTCAGCCTTCCTGATAACTGCTGTTTGAGTGCTTTTCTACAATATTAATAGAATTATAGGCACTATATGAATGCAAGTTGTTGATGCATTTGATCGTATGCAACCTGGAATACTTTATGTTTAGTTCTTTTTTTTTTAAAGATACATTTTGCTGTGTTTAGATTGCTAATACCAAAACAGATTGAAAACCCATGAAAATGAATCCAAAGCTTTCTGAAGGATATTTCATGCATGTTTCTTGCAACAAGGGACTGGTGATAACTGCAGTAAACTTCTGCTGTGCAGAACATATTAAAGATCTCAAATTGTCTGAATGTATTGAATTGGCTTAACCTAGAGTTTTAGTCTGCATTTTAAAAGGGTGGCAGGGCAGTATTATTGAGAATGGAGTGAAGAACACCTGTACTTTTTTTGCTGTGAGCCAAACGGTACAATTTAAATCACTGTTTGTGGTTAAGTGGTAATTGAAGATTTTCCAGAAGTTACTGTAGTGACTTCAGTATTTAAGTCCTGTTTGTACATTAGCTGTCCCATCATGTTGGGTATCTGGGCTGCAGATCAAAAATTGTAACACCAGTTGCCTGGGGAATATTTGTACAGAAATTCTTTTCTTCAAATGTAGACATACTGTAATCCACTAGGTTGCTTATGCTTGTGTTGGCTAATGGTACATATAGTACTTCCTTCTGGTGTCGTGTTTTTGTGGGATGCAGACTGGTCTGTAACTTTTGATGGATATTTCACAGAAATCTGTGTTTAGGTAAAATCTCTTTCTGTTTCTAGTTATCTCCTTTAGACATGTTTTAATTGATTTAGAATCATAGAATGGTTACAGCACAGAATTGGACTGATTTCATGTCTATTTTATTTATAGACTATAGTGTAGATGTGAAACCACTTGTGGTTACTTTGAGAATAACCAAGCCACAGACTGTGATGTTGCAGAGAAAGTGAAGTTGTTTTGAGAATGTTAGTTTTCTTGTTTTTCACAACAATAATCTAAATGTTTCAGTTTGTACCTTTCTGATTCACATTGACAAAATGCCTCCAAATTATTCTAAAAATGATCACTGGTTAATGATGGACTGTATCGTAGATTTGTGGAAGTTCATTTGAAAAAATAATTATACTAGATCTTTTGAAACCATGTAGATCATTGGTACAATAACAGCACTCATAATGACCTTAATAAAAACATAAAGTTTGACTTCGTTGATTCCTTGCTGTGTGTTAGAACAAATAGTGGCAATAAATTGTGCATTTTGTTTTAGTATTCATGTTATGATTTCACTGTTGTCTTCTCCATCTCTAAACCAGTACTTAAAATAAGATCCTTTTGAGTGTTGTTTGTATGTTCTCTCAGTTGGATTAGTGGCTGTAAAATCAGCCGTATGTGTAAATATAGGATGCTAATGTTACAGCGTATAATCTATTAAACATTTGTGACCTTAATCTGTGTCTGTATTGCTTAGTAGATAGGAAGTTAAATGTGCAACATCTGTGCTGCAGTATTTTTAGAATTCTCCGTGTAACTGGAATATGTGAATTTTGAATTGGAGCCGTAAACTACAGAAAATTCCATAAAGTCATTCCCTCTTAGAACTTCTTTAAATTGCATATTTATATTTCACATTCTTGTAAACATCATTACTTGAAATGTCACTCAACTCATACATTGTCTTCATTCGTCTTGATTAGTTAATCTGCTTGAGGTTTCAGAGGAAGAAAAAATCCACTATATCTTAAGAATCTGTTCCTGGTGTTGTGTACTCACATTTGTGCTTCTTCCTGTCTAATAGTGAAAGGCAGGAATTTCGTCAGATGGAGTTCAATTTGGTACACTTGTTCTACTATGGTAGAAGATATTTAAAATATAAAAGGAACAAACAACCTAGAAATTGCAAGCATCTTTCCCTGGCTTTGAAATGCACCTGATGTAGAAATAAAAACATAACTTCACTTCTAAAAGAAACTAAAAATATGGTATTTGCAGAAATTAGTATGCGTAGGGGAAGTGTCACCATTAAACATTGAAGTACATACTAACATACGAATTAGGAGCAGGAGTAGGCCACTCAGCCCTTGGAGCCTGCTCCACCATTCAATAAGTTCATGACTGAACTGATTACTCCACATTTCCACCTACCCCCGGTACCTTCCACCCCCTTGCTTATCAAGAATCTATCTACTTCTGCCTTAAAAATATTCAAAGTCTCTGCTTCCACTGTCTTTTGAGGAAGAGAATTCCAAAGACGACCCTCTGAGAGAAAAAAAATTCTCTTCATCTCTGTCTTAAATGGAGTGGCTGAATGCAATGAGAATTGTGAAACAGAATAAGTTGGGGAGAGTTCTAATTATTCATGATGGTTAAGGGCCATGGATTTAAATTTACCATCTGTGTAATTTAAAAAAAAATCTTTATGGTGAAAAAGTTGCAAGACATGTCATTTAATTGAGCAGTTTTTCATGCTTTTTGATTTATGGTCTTTATGAATTGTTCATTGGATAAACTCACCAGCCATCAAGGGCAGCTACAGCTGCTGATTCTTGTGAAGCATCTCGAGACCGTGTTTATTGAATGAAAGACGCCTGCTAAGTAACTCAAATTCTGTCATGACTATTGTGTGGTCATAACTTTTTAAATAGCTGCATGTAATTTAGTATGTTTGTATGTTACGCTAAGGTGTGACTTGTTTTTCAGGACGTTATTAATTGAAGGGTGTTGCTGTCTGGTTCTAGTAGTGTAACAAGTTTTTTTTGTAGTCTATGTATTTGTATAGATGCATGTATTAATAACTAAATATTGCGATGTCATGTTCAGAACTAGTCAAATATTGAAAGCCTCAATGTGTTTTGTTGGATTCCTTTTTGTTTCTATAGTTTTGCACTTTGTTATGGCACCTCTTTAGCTTTGCCATTGCAAAAGTTAATTTCTTTGAATTAGTAACATATTCTTGATCTGCCTTGGGGATGGTTTGCTGAACTCCTGATTTATGCTCCCACTCTTAATTGATTCATTATTTTTGACCTGTTGACTTATACAGCTTGTAGTACTGTTAAATTGACACACAAATTTACATTTCTCAGGTGTTTAAAATCTTTTTTGTAGCTTTGTCCTTCCCTATCTTTGTAAGCCCCTCTCATCCTACAATCCACCTTGTCTGAATTCTCCGTTCTGATTGTGGCCTTTTGTGAAACTCAATGTCTTTGTCCCGCCGTTGGAGGCCATGCATTCATTCGCTGAGTCCCTGTGTTCAGCTGCCTAGGCCCTGTGCTCTGGAATTCCTCTTTCTAAAAACTCCTGTATCATTCATTTAGCCTTTGAGTTATTTTTTGTGCCTTGTCCTTCTCATTCAGTGTCAGTATTCCAGATGTGGTGTCAATAAATTGTGGGAATATTACACTCCGATTAGTATACTTTGTATTTTGTTATATTGCCTTGATAATTTCTGGCTTAAATACAGCATTCACAGTAAAGCAGGTGAGGGATTTCCAGCACATAATCTGTCAGCTAGATTTAGTCTGCAAGCTCCCATTATCATGCCCTTGAAATTGATTATTTTTCATTTGCATATGTCCACAAAAGCCTTTTTCCAATAATCGGTGGAAGCTTTTGACAGTTGTCGGGACTGGAAAAGTTCAAAATGCTGCAACAAACAGCAGAAGAGAATTAGCGCATACCATCTCCAACATCACCTTATGAGCTTTAACTTCTTCAACGCATACCATAGAATCGCAGACTAGTGCAATGCAGAAGGAGTCCATTGACCAATTGAATCCATGGTTTCGAAGAGCAATCCAGTTAGGCTCTTTCCCTGTATCCCTGCAAATTTTTTCTCAAGTATTTATCCAATTATGTTTCCACCACGCTATCACCAATTGGAATGCCGTAATTTGCAGATCACCAAAACTCTAGTTACAGTAGCTTTAGGGTTCAGAAGAGGAAGAAGCACCAGCAACAATTTGTTGCGACTGAGCACATCCTCTTGAGCCTTTAACAAGAAAGAATGCACATTGGCCATGTTCCTGGCTGTGGAAAAGGCCTTTGCCAAGGTTTGGCATGCAATATCCTATTTCTCTACTTGATAGCTCCCCATGAACTAATTTGATCTATGTTGAATTCCCTGGCAGAGTGTGCAATTGGTGACAGCAAGCACAGCATTTTTCACCAGGTTTTGCCCAATCACATTGTAGATCTAGTGACATCCAGTCTAGTGCATAAATCAGCCACAAATGGAGACTAGAAACAATCCAGAATCAAGCAAAAGAAACAGCATATCTCCTCCAAACTTTATCTGCTCTCCCTGCTTACGCAACATCTGTGGACTCCAAACAATAGAAGAAAGGCTTTAGAGAGTTACATGCTCAAGGCAAGGACCAATCTATCATTGTCACTGCTGATAGGGGAATAACAGATCCAACCTTGGTACATTTGCATTGATTGGCCAGCAGGAGGATGGCAAAAGGAATGTTTAATCAGAGGATTAAGGCACAAGAAGCCAATCAATAGAGTGGCACTGAAATTCTTAGACCAGTCAGAATTGACTGTCACATTCCAAAATATGTGATGTAAAATGCTGAAAAGCATAATGAGCCATGGGCTATCCCATGACATATTTCCAAGGTTACTAACTGAAGAAGAAACAAAAATTTCAGCGAGTGAGTTTTGGTGAAGATTATGGAAGAGGAGCAAATCAGGATAGTGTGCAATTATGAAGGCAATGGCCATGCAGAAGCCACAGGAGTAAATGGAGCAGGGCAGTGTGCGCTGTGGTGAAGCAGACAAGACCTGACAGCGGAGATCAGTGGTGGAAGAGCCATGCCAAGTCAGGGAGTGCAGAGCACAACCTGAGCCTGGGAAACAGATGGGAGGAAGTACCAAACAGCAAGAAAGGTGTGAGGAGCTATTTCATATAAACAAGTTGGTATTTTTAATAAATTGAGTAACAATGAGGTTTGGTGCAAACATCGTTTTCAGCTCTCATTCATAAAATCCTTTGGATTTTGGAATTATAAGACAAAAACAGAAAATACTGGAAACACTGCAGGTCATTTAAGCATCTCTGGAGAGAATAAAAGGTTAGCATTTTCATCTTCAAATGCAGTTAGTATCTTTTCACCAAAAGTTTGATTTTAAGCTGGTTACAGTTGACATCTTTGAGTTTGCAGATTTCATAGCATACAGCACAGAAGGAGGCCATTTGGCTCACTGTGCCTTTTCCCCAAAGCCAAGCAGTTTTTTCCGCTTTGAGTATTTATGCATTTCCCTTTTGAAAGTTTCTATTAAATCTGCTTCCACCACCCTTTTCCAGATCATCATGACTCACTGCATAGACAATTTATTTCCCTGTCACTTCTGATTCTTTGCCTACTTACCTTAAATCTGTGTCCTCTGCTTATCAACCCTTCAGCCACTGGAAGCCATTTCTTCTTATTTATCATAGAGTTGTTTAGGGCACAGAAGGAGGCCATTCATCCCATCGAGTTTATACTTGCACTTTATAGAGCAATCCAGTCAGTCCCATTCCCCGCTCTATCCCCGTAGCCCTGCAAGTTTATTTTCTTCAAGTACCCATCCAATTTCCAAAAAAAAAAACGCTTTTGTTATTTTGAACAACTCAGCCAAATCTCCCCTTTAACCTTTTCTGCGCTAAGGAGAAGAATCCCAACTTTTCGAGCCTCTCCACCATAACTGGAGTCCTGCATTCCTGGTACCATTCCAATAAATTTCCTCTGCACCTTCTCCAGGGCCTTAACCTCCTTTCTAAAGTGTGGTTCTCAGAATTGGCCATAATATTGCAGTTGGGGCCTAACGAGTGTTTTATAGTTTAGCATAACTTTGCTTGTATATTATGCCTCTATTTATTTATAAAGCCAAGAATCCTGTATGCCTCTTCAACAGCCTTCAGAACTTGTTCTGTTTCTTTCAACGACTTGTGTGTCCGAACACCGGAATGTTCACTTTACCTGCCTTCCGATTCTGAATCTGCAGGAAGCTGCAGCATAAGTGTGATTACGTCATGTAGAGTTACCCTCCTTGACATCCTGGACTGTCAGCTGAGTTAGGCTTTTCAACTTTTGACATTTACTAAACTCATCTTCCCAGCAGAGCAAAATGTAATACTTTGTGTGTCCGACCCGAGCCTGAAAGCCGGACCCAGAAGAGTGACCCGACCCGACACGTCATCGGGTCCCGTTGGGTTTGGGTTGGGTAGCAGGCCTTTAGGTCAAGGAGAGTATCCAATCAAAAACTAAGGCGTACAAAGTGACGAAAACTAATGGTAGGCCAGAGGATTAGGAATTTTGTTAGGAACCTGCAGCAGATGACTAAAAGGCTAATAAAGAGGGAGAAAAATGATTATGAAAGTAAATTGGCAAAAAATATAAAAACAAACAGCAAGAGCTTCTACGGGTATAAAAAAAGAGTAGCTAAAGTGAGCATGGGACCCTAGGAGAATGCAACTGGAGAATTGATAACGGGGAACAGGGAAACGGAAATTTAAACCAATATTTTGCATCGGTTTTCACAGTGGAGGACACTATAAACATCCCACAGATATCAGATAAGCAAGCAGCTAATGGGAGGAAAGATCTTATAACAGTCTCTATCACGAGGGACAAAGTATTTGACAAACTAATGGGACTAAAGGCAGACAAGTTGCCAGGACCTGATGGCCTACATCCAAGGGTTTTAAAGGAAGTGGCTGCAGAGATAGTGGAGGCATTGGTTGAAATATTCCAGATCTCTCTGGATTCCGGGAGGGTCCCAGCGGATTGGAAAACCGCTAATCTGATGCCCCTGTTCAAGAAGGGAGGGAGACGAAAAGCAGGAAACTATAGGCCAGTCAGCCGAACGTCGGATGTTGGGAAAATGCTAGAGTCCATTATTAAGGAAGAAATAGCAGGACATTTAGAAAAGCTTAACGCAATCAAACAGAGTCAACATGGTTTTGTGAAAGGGAAGTTATGCTTGACAAATCTGCTAGAGTTCTTTGAGGATATAACAAGCAGAGTTGATAAAGGGGAACCGGTAGATGTAGTGTATTTGGATTTCCAGAAGGCATTCAAATAGGTGCCACATAAGATTATTGCACAAGATAGGAGCTCATGGTATTGGGGGTAATGTATCAGCATGGATTGAGGATTGGTTAACTCATAGACAGAGAGTCTGGATAAATGGGTCTTTTTCAGGTTGGAAAGACGTAACTAGTGGAGTGCCACAAGGATCAGTCTTGGGGCCTCAATTATTTACTATCTATATTAATAACTTGGAGGAGGGGGCAGAGTGCAATATATCCAAATTTGCTGATGATACAAAAATAGGTGGGAGGGCATGTTGTGATGACATAAAGAATCTGCAAGGGGATATAGATAGGTTGAGTGAGTGGGCAAAAACTTGGCAGATGGAGTTTAATGTAGGAAAGTGTGAGGTGTGATGACTGACTGCTCCAGTCAAAGCCCCCAATCAAAATATACGATTCTGATTGTGGTGGGAGAAACGCACTGTTAGCCAATCTGTGGCATGACGGGATTGAATTATCATATCATTTAAAACTTGCCAAATTAAAGAAAGACCCAGCCAAATTGTACCATCTATTAACCTCCGAATGAGACTAACCAAACCAGGTTTCTTTAAATCAACAAATTAACTCTTTAATTAGAAGAACTAAATTCTAATACACTATGAGGATATAAACAACATTTAAAATAGATAAAATTAGTGTCCTTGCAAATTTACAGTCCAATGTTGCTCGAAGTCCTCCCGGAATGTTGCTTTTCTTTTCCAGCAAATTTCAACAATTAACGACTTGCAAATACTTTCAATGGAATCAATCTGACTTGAGCTTTTGAGGGATAAAAGATTGTCACAGTCTAACTTCCCTTTCTTCAATTTAAATTACCGGAGATCTCTGTTTTGGCTTGACTTTTTTTGAATTTTGGGAGATAATTGAAACAGACTAAAATCCTCTTCCTTCAGTTTAAATGGTTGAGAGCTCTTTTTCCAGGTGTTGTCATCACAGCTGTGTCCTTTGTGTGTCCTGTTAGAACAAACTGTCGTCAACTAAAAAGCCAGTTCAAAGTTGAACTGTAACAAATGTATCTCATGAGACTCACTCCCAGTGGCTGTTTCTATGGTAGCGAGAATGCACCCTTTGAATCGTAGTCTCCAAATGGCTGTTTCTAAGGCAATGAAAATGCACCTTCCTAAAACTCCTAGGGCTTGCCAGCTCTTAAAGCAATACTGATCCTCTGCAATGGGGCGGCACAGTGGTTAGCACTGCAGCCTCACAGCTCCAGGGACCCGGGTTCGATTCTGGGTACTGCCTGTGTGGAGTTTGCAAGTTCTCCCTGTGTCTGCATGGGTTTTCTCCGGGTGCTCCGGTTTCCTCCCACATGCCAAAAGACTTGCAGGTTGGTACGTAAATTGGCCATTATAAATTGTCACTAGTATAGGTAGGTGGTAGGGAAATATAGGGACAGGTGGGGATGTTTGGTAGGAATATGGGATTAGTGTAGGATTAGTATAAATGGGTGGTTGATGGTCAGCACTGACTCGGTGGGCCGAAGGGCCTGTTTCAGTGCTGTATCTCTAATCTAATCTAATCTAACCATTAAAGACAAACCCTGTATTCCTAGAAAAAAAACTACAGGACCATGACAGAGGTCATGCGTTTTGGTAGGAAGAATCAAAAGGCAGCCTATAATTTCAATGGAGAGAGACTCCAAAAAAGTGCAGCACAGAACAATCTGGGTGTTCTATTTCATGAAACTCAAAAAGTTAGCATGCAGGTGCAGCAAGTAATTAAGAAGGCAAATGGAATTTAGGCCTTTATTGCTAGGGGGTTGGAGTTTAAAATAGGGAAGTCTTGTTACAACTGTACAGGGTGTTGGTGAGGCCGCACCTGGAGTACAGTGCACAGTTTTGGTCCCCATATTTAAGAAAGGATATACTGGCACTGGAGGCAGTTCAAAAGATATTCACTAGGCTGATTCCTGGGACGAAGGGTTGACTTATCAAGAACGGTTGAGCAGTTTAGGCCTTTATTCATTAGCGTTTAGAAGAATAAGAGGTGATCTTATTGAAAGGTACAAGATTCTGAGGGGGCTTGACAGGGTAGATGTTGAGAAGATGGGGGAATTTAGAAACTAGGGAACATAGTTACAGAATAAGGGGACACTCATTTAAAACTGAGATGCTAAGGAATTTCTTCTTTCAAAGGGTAGTGAGTGTCTGTCTGGAATTCTCTACCCCAGAGAGTTGTGGAGGCTAAATCACTGAAAGTATTTAAAAACGAGGTAGATAGATTTTTGAAATATCGGGGAGTTGAGGGCTATGAGGAGCTGGCACGAAAGAGGATTTGAGGTCTGCGGCAGATCAGCCATGGTCTTATTGAATGGTGGGGCAGGCTTGAGGGGCCGAATGACCTACTGCTCCTATTTCTTTTATGTTCTTATGAATGGCCGCCTTCTGCACTGTAACAGTTCTGTGATTTGTGCTTTTAAGTTTTATTTCGTATCCTCTGGTCATATCCACATTGTTCAAAAAAAACCATAATTTTGTGTCTCTTCAGCTTACTTCCTGGTTTTTTGGTTGAACTGGAAAGTTGCCTATTCTCATAAGTGCATCAGTGACCCTATTGAACTGCACTGGAAAAGTGAATGCAGTTCTTTGCCTCTGACCCTCTCCCTTATCTTCTTCAAGGGAAGTACCTTGTCTTTATTTTGATTTCCCCCAGATATTCTAACTGGGACCAGAGCTTTCTCCTGTGAGGAAGCTATGGGAAATAACCTCTGGAACTAGACAATTGTGAGTCATTGCAGAACTAGAGCTTGGTTAAGGATTTTTTTTTTTTATTTGTTTCATGGGATGTGGGCATCGTTGGCCTGGCCAGCATTTATTGCCCATCCCTGATTGCCCTTGACAAGGTGGTGGTGAGCTGCCTTCTTGAACCGCTGCATTCCATGTGGGGTAGGTACACCCACAGTGCTTTTAGGAGGGGAGTTCCAGGATTTTGACCCAGCGACAGTGAAGGAACGGCGCTACAGTTCCAAGTCAGGATGGTGTGTGACTTGGAGGGGAACTTGCAGGTGGTGGTGTTCCCATGCATTTGCTGCTCTTGTCCTTCTAGTTGGTAGAGGTTGCAGGTTTGGAAGGTGCTGTCTAAGGAGCCTTGGTGCATTGCTGCAGTGCATCTTGTAGATGGTACACACTGCTGCCACTATGTGTCGGTGGTGGAGGGAGTGAATGTTTGTGGATGGGGTGCCAATCAAGCGGGCTGCTTTGTTCTGGATGGTGCTGAGCTTCTTGAGTGTTGTTGGAGCTGCACCCATCCAGGCAAGTGGAGAGTATTCCACCACACTCCTGACTTGTGCCTCTGACCTGTTCTTGTAGCCACGGTATTTATATGGCTACTCCAGTTCAGTTTCTGGTCAATGGTAACCCCTAGGATGTTGATAGTGGGGGATTCAGCAATGGTAATGCTGTTGAATGTCAAGGCGAGATGGTTAGATTCTCTCTTGTTGGAGATGGTCATTGCCTGGCACTTGTGTGGCGCGAATGTTACTTGCCACTTATCAGCCCAAGCCTGGATTTCTACACAGACTGCTTCAGTATCTGAGGAGTCACGAATGGTGCTGAACATTGTGCAGTCATCCGCGAACATCCCCACTTCTGACCTTATGATTTGAAGGAAGGTCATTGATGAAGCAGCTGAAGATGGTTGGGGTGAGGATACTACCCTGAAGAACTCCTGCAGTGATGTCCTGGAGCTCAGCTGATTGACCTCCAACAACCACAACCATCTTCCTTTGCGCTAGGTATGACACCAGCCGGCGGAGGGCTTTCCACCTGATTCCCATTGACCTCAGTTTTGCTCTGGCTCCTTGATGCCATACTCGGTCAAATGCTGCCTTGATGTCAAGGGCAGTCACTCTTGCCTCACCTCTTGAGTTGAGCCCTTTTGTCCATGTTTGAACCAAGACTGTAATGAGGTCAGGAGCTGAGTGGCCCTGGCGGAACCCAAACTGAGCGTCACTGAGCAGGTTA
Organism: Heterodontus francisci; assembly: GCF_036365525.1. Classification (NCBI taxonomy): domain Eukaryota; kingdom Metazoa; phylum Chordata; class Chondrichthyes; order Heterodontiformes; family Heterodontidae; genus Heterodontus; species Heterodontus francisci. Next base: position 50,366,398 of record NC_090378.1, on the reverse strand, counting down.
TTGCTAAGCAAGTGCTGCTTGATGTCACTGTTGATGACACCTTCCATCACTTTACTGATAGAGAGTAGGCTGATGGGGCTGTAATTGGCCAGGTTGGATTTGTCCTGCTTTTTGTGTACAGGACATACCCGGGCAATTTTCCACATTGCAGGGTAGATGACAGTGTTGTAGCTGTACTGGAACAGCTTGGCTAGGGGCGCGGCAAGTTCTGGAGCACAGGTCTTCAATACTATCACCGGAATATTGTCAGGGCCCATAGCTTTTGCAGTATCCAGTGCCTTCAGTCGTTTCTTGATCTCACGCGGACTGAATCGAATTGGCTGAAGTTTGGCATCTGTGATGCTGGGGACTGCAGGAGGGGGCCGAGATGGATCATCAACTCAGCACTTCTGGCTGCAGATTGTTGCAAATGCTTCAGCCTTATCTTTTGCACTGATGTGCTGGGCTCCCCCATCATTGAGGATGGGGATATTTGTGGAGCCACCTCCTCCAGTTAGTTGTTTAATTGTCCACCACCATTCACGGCTGGATGTTGCAGGACTGCAGAGCTTAGATCTGATCCGTTGGTTATGGGATCGCTTAGCTCTGCATATCGCATGCTGCTTAGGCAGTTTGGCACGCAGGTAGTCGTGTGTTGTAGCTTCACTAGGTTGACACCTCATTTTGAGGTATGCCTGGTGCTGCTCCTGGCATGCCCTCCTGCACTCTTCATTGAACCAGGGTTGGTCTCCTGGCTTGATGGTAATGGTAGAGTGGGGGATATGCCAGGCCATGAGGTTACAGATTGTGGATGAGTACAATTCTGCTGCTGCTGACGGCCCACAGCGCCTCATGGATACCCAGTTTTGCATTGCTAGATCTGTTCGAAATCTATCCCATTTAGCACGGTGATAGTGCCACACAACATGATGGACGGTATCCTCAATGTGAAGGCGGGACTTCGTCTCCACAAGGACTGTGGGGTGGTCAATCCTACCAATAAAGTCATGGACAGAAGCATCTGCAGCAGGCAGATTGGTGAGGACGAGGTCAAGTATGTTTTTCCCTCGTGTTGGTTCCCCCACCACCTGCCGCAGACCCAGTCTAGCAGCTATGTCCTTTAGGACTCGGCCAGCTCGGTCAGTAGTGGTGCTACCGAGCCACTCTGTGATGGACATTGAAGTCCCCCACCCAGAGTACATTTTGTGCCCTTGCCACCCTCCGTGCTTCCTCCAAGTGGTGTTCAACATGGTGGAGTACTGAGTCAACAGCTGAGGGAGGGCGGTAGGTGGTAATCAGTCGGAGGTTACCTTGCCCATGTTTGACCTGATGTCATGAGACTTCATGGGGTCCGGAGTCGATGTTGAAGACTCCCAGGGCAACTCCCTCCCTACTGTATACCACTGTGCCACCACCTCTGCTGGGCCTGTTCTGCCGGTGGGATAGAACATACCCAGGGATAGTGATTGCAGTGTCTGGGACATTGTCCGTAAGGTATGATTCCATGAGTATGACTGTCAGGCTGTTGCTTGACTAGTCTGTGGGACAGCTCTCCCAACTTTGGCACTAGCCCCCAGATGTTAGTAAGGAGGACTTTGCAGGGTCGACAGGGCTGGGTTTGCCGTTGTCGTTTCCAGTGCCTAGGTCGATGCCAGGTGGTCCGTCTGGTTTCATTCCTTTTTATTAACTTCGTAGTGGTTAGGTACAACTGAGTGGCTTGCTAGGCCATTTCAGAGGGCATGTAAGAGTTAACCACATTGCTGTGGGTCTGGAGTCACATGTCGGCCAGACCGGGTAGGGACAGCAGATTTCCTTCCCTAAAGGACTTTAGTGACCCAGATGGGTTTTTACAACAATTGACTGGTTTCATAGCCATCATTAGACTAGCTTTTAATTCCGGATTTATTAATTAAATTCAAATTCCACCTTGTGCTGTGGTGGGATTCGAACCCATGTGCCTAGAGAAATACCCTGGGTCTCTGGGTTACTAGTCCAGTGATAATACCACTACACCACCGCCTACCCCCAAATGATGAAGCAACTGAAGATAGTTGGGCCTAGGACTCTACCCTGAGGAACTCCTGCAGTGATGTCCTGGAGCTGAGATGATTGACCTCCTACAACCACAACCATCTTCCTCTGTGCTAGGTACGATTCCAACCAGTGGAGAGTTCTCCCCCTAATTCCCATTGACTTCAGTTTTGCTAGGGCTCCTTGATGCCATATTCAGTCAAATGCTGCCTTGATGTCAAGGGCAGTCACTCTCACCTCACCTCTGGAGTAAAGCTCTTTTGTCCATGTTAGAACCAAGGCCATAATGAGATCAGGAGCTGAGTAGCTCTGGCAAAACTCAAACTGAGCGTCACTGAGCAGGTTATTGCTGAGTAAGTGCTGCTTGATAGCATGGTCAGTGACACCTTCCATCACTTTACTGATGATCGAGAGTAGACTGATGGGGCGGTAATTGGCTGTGTTGGATTTGTCCTGCTTTTTGTGTACAGGACATACCTGGGCAACTTTCCACATTGCCAGGTTGATGCCAGTGTTGTAGCTGGCTCCAATGGTACAATGGCCCAACATGAATCAATGACCCCAGGAAAGGGAACAAAAGTGAAGTTAATACCACATCCGGTGTTGTAACAATTTTGATCCATGTCAAAATGTTCATTCTGCATGAATAAAATTACCCCTAATTTTAAAAGGTTGTATTTTTCAGCTCTTTTGACTCTGGTAATGCAAGTTATATCAGGATACTTTCAATTACATGCAATTAAGTTGTTTGTCTGACTATCCTGAGTGAATTCAATTGCACAGAAAAATCTGCCCACCTAACAAGAGGTTTATTGATTTTCACAGACCATGTCACGTAAAATATGAGGCTGCAGCAAAGCAAATATTTTTTCACTTAATATAAAAACATTGCAATATGTTTGTTAAATTACCTTCTCCCCTATTTCCCCCAATTTTGTTCCCTTTCCTGGGGTTGTTGATTCATGTTGGGCCATTGTACCACAGGAACCAGCAGCTCTCTGGTACTTCAGCCAGGTGGCTCCTCTTCATTGTGATCTTGTACAATGATTATTGGCAGGCTATTTTTAGGGATATGAAGCAGAATCCAATCATGACCATATGCTGCTCTTCAGGGGTCATGGGATGATGATTGGGAGCAGAAAGTTTCTGTTCTGTGCATCAGACTAGTAATTGTCAGGTTTTTCTCTGGATGTGGTATTAACTCACTAAACCTGACAATCTATTGGAATGCATACATGTTGGAACTAGATTTTATATGCTATAATTTGCAGTTGGTGGCTCTGGCACATTTCACTTGTTCTAAAGTTTAATTCTTTCTCAGTAAATACAGTTTGCTTTGTTCTATGTAGAGTGGTTGTAACTCCTAACATCTGAATTTATCAAATACTTTGCAGGTTGAGGCTTTATTAGTGCTGAGAAACCAATTGGCTGCTTGGAGGGTGACATAAGCAGAGAAAAGAACAGCTGTAACCCACATGCACGAACAGGTATGCAAAATTACTGTGAAGCAGCTGCAGTTGTATACCCATGTTACCGAAGTACCTAAAAGGTCATTGGCTTATTAAATGTTGTTTCTCTTTACATCTTTTTGTTTTAAAAACTTTTTTCAATATTTTGAGCCTTAGGCAATGAATGATGAATTTATCTTGAGCGTAAATTGCTTCTGATGACTCTGCTACTCACTGAGCCATGTGGATCAGAAAGGTTGCAGGTTCAGTACCTTTTCTGTGTTAGCTGATGTGACTGTAGGGGCTCTATAATCAGCTGCCCAGGTTAAGCGGGAGACATGTCAAGATTCCTTTTCCTGTTTTCTATCTTGTCGTATTCCACCCAGTTTGAAAATGTGTGCATATCTGATGTTGATAGGTTTGGCTTATCTGTATTTCTACCTGCGTCCTAAACAAAGCCTGCACACAGGTATTGGCAATTTGGGCAAAGTACTAAATGGCATAGGAGTTTGTGGGACTGCATGATCAGTAAGTGCCTGTAGGAAAGGAGGCAGTAAAATTACTGAGAATGTAAAAATACAGAAATTTTTTGCCTTTGAATAATTTGTAATATGTGCAACTTCGTTTCAACAACAACTTGTGTTTATATAGGAACTTAAACATAGTGAAATGTCCTAATGTGCTTCACAGGAGCATTATCAAACAAAATTTGACATAGAATCACATAAGGGGATATTAGGACAGATGACCAAGAGAGAGACTTGAAGGAGCATCCTAAAGGACGAAAGAGAGGTTTAGGGAGGGAATTCCAGAGCTTAGAGCTGTGACAACTTAAGGGCAGTGCTGGAATGATTAAAATTGGAAATGCTCAAGAGGCCAGAATTGTAGGAGTGCACGTATCTCGGAAGGTTAAAGGGCTGGAGGAGATTAGAGGTGGGGATGGTTGAGGCCATGGAAGGAATTGAGAACTAGAAGGAGAATTTTAAAATCAAAGTTTTGCTTAACTAGGAGCCAATGTAGACTAGCGAGCACGGGTCTAAAAAGAGCGAATAGAACGGTGCGTGTTAAGATATGAGTAGCAGAGGTTCGGATGACCTCAAGTTTACAGAGGGTAGAAAATGGGAAGCCAGCCAGAAGGGTGTTGGAAGAGTCAAGTCTAGGGGTAACAAAGGCATGGATGAGGGTTTCAGCAGCAGATGAGCTGAGGCAGGGCCGGAGTTGGGTGATATTGTGGAGCTGGATATGGGCAGTGGGTGGTTTTGGTGATGGTGTGGAAGTGTGTTCAGAAGGTCATTTCGTGGGCCAGATATGAGACCAAGTTTGTGAACAGTCTGATCCCTGATCAGACAGTTGCCAGTGATAGTGGGGACTGAAGACAATGGCTTTCATCTTTCCAATATTTAATAAGACCTGTTGAATACCTTCCTTTTCTGTATGGTTCACTACCCTACTGGGATCACATACTATGTCATATGAGGAGCTTTGAGAGTTACTGTTAATATTCTTTCCTGTACCATGCAGCACAGTTTGACAAAGAGGGCAGGTAGTCAGATGGTCTAGCCTATGAGTTAACTTGCTCTGTAATTTTCCTTACTGATTTGAACTGACTTCCACTTGCTGCTTTCTTGCAATCAAGAGCATAATTTGCAGGGCAGTTGTGGGTGCAAAGCAACATTCCACTACTCAACAGTATATTTTGCTCTACTATTAACAGACAGGACTTTTGAAAATGCTACACTACCAGAAATAAATAGTAACATTGTTATTCATTACTACAGAGGAACAGGGGACCATTGTGGAACTTAGATTTCTGCACACTGACCTCAAGGGAAGGAGTGTCTCAGAGGAATCTCATTCAGTTGTGTGTATGCTAGTGTGTGTGTGTGCTCATGTGCTGAAACTGAAGACTGCGGTGCATCTTGTGAACATCTATTTCATGTAGTTGTCTGTTGCTCTACAGGAGTGCAAGTGGGATGAGTGATATTCAGTCCATCTGTGACGCTTGGCTTCAAAGCTAAAGTAATTGATTTACTTTCTCCCTCACCTTCTCTCCATGTTTTTACCTTGTTCAAACCCGCTTAAGGAGTAATCTTTGTACGATTTTTATTTGAGGGGACAAATTTGGCGCAGTGGTTAGCATCGCAGCCTCACAGCTCCAGCGACCCGGGTTCAGTTCTTGGTACTGCCTGTGCGGAGTTTGCAAGTTCTCCCTGTGACCGCGTGGGTTTCCGTCGGGTGCTCCGGTTTCCTCCCACAGCCAGTGACTTGCAGGTTGATTTGTAAATTGGTCATTGTAAATTGCCCCTAGTGTAGGTAGGTGGTAGGAGAATGGTGGGGCTGTGGTAGGGAATATGGGGTTAATGTAGGATTAGTATAAATGGGTGGTTGTTGGTCGGCACAGACTCGGTGGGCCGAAGGGCCTGTTTCAGTGCTGTATCTCTAAATAAATAATAAAATAAACTCTAGTAAGGTGTTTTATGCAAATCCTGGTAAATTGCTGTTGCCTTTGTGTATCCAAAACAAGAGGATAGAAATGTTCTTTTTATGTATATGTGTTTTACTTTTTATATTAAACTGTTGTTACGACCATGTGAGAAAGGTGTCTTGGGGTCTCTCTCAGCCTTCACCTGGTCTTACTGTAACAGGGTTTTGTTTTTAAACACGCTGTTTTGAGCTGCCCCTTCGGTGAATCCTTGTTCACTGCTTTCCAATTATAAGGTAAAGAAATGAGCACAAACAGGCTTTCTTAGGTTTAAAGAAGAAAGGTGAAATTTATTAAACTTTAACTCTAATTCGGTTAACGCCTAAGGATACATGACACGCCCACACTAGCATGCATGCGTGATACACACGCAGATGGGGACAGAAAAGAGCAGAAGAAAAAAAGTGGAAAGGTTTGAGGCAATATCTGAAGAGTTGTTATGGTTCTTCGAGCTCACTGTAGAGTCCTTGCTTGTAGGTAATTCTTGCTTTTCATTGGGGCCAATATTATTCTTAAACCTTGTTCACTGTAGGAGACCTTTCTCTCGGGATTCGTGTGTCTTCAATGAATTCCCAAGCTGGTGAAAAAGAGACGGGAGCAGACAGGAGAGAGAGGTTCTCAATCCAGGAGCCTGGAGCTTTCTGTCTTCAGACACTCTTTTTCTCCAATTTAAAACTCCCCGTTGGTCAGCAGGTGGTCACGTGACCGACTGGTTTGACCAGGTCTCCTCTTTATCGTGTGTGGGAGCAGGGGATGCTCCTTTTGTTCCTGCTGTAGCATCTGCTATTATGCAAAAATGTCTTTGCGGCCAGGGCCTTGGTAATTCCTTGTAACCGACCTTCTCTTCCTCCCAGCAACGTTTGAAGTTTAATCTCCATGTGGTGAAATTAACAGCTTAAAATAATGTTGACTTTCAGATGACTATAGAGTCAAGTCCAATGGTGGATAGAATAATGGTTGGGGATGAGTAATAAGACTAAGTTAATTGAAGATATGGGGAATGTTAACTAAACGCAAAAGTTTATTTGCATACTTGAACTGGGAGATCAAATTCATGGTTCTGCGCATCACTTTCTTGTCTGTGGAATTTCATTGTGAGGCAGCATTAGGCATAACTGCTCTGAGGTTTAAGGTGTACAATAAAATAAGCGAGCAAGTAATTAGGAAAGCAAATGATATGTTGGATTTTGTGACAAAAGGATTGGCGTATAAGAGTAAAGAAGTCTTTATTTCATAGTAATGCATAATTGAAGTATGCTTAACAATCAATTTTGTTTTCTAAAACTAATGTAATGAAGATAAATTAACTCGATGCATAAAGAAAATATTGATCCACTTTTTTTTTGTATGCGACTTTTGCAGTGTTCTGCAAAGGAATAGTGAGGCTAAGTTTGCAGTTGTAGTTTTGTATACTGAAATTTTGACACATGTTATGCCATTACGGGAGGGATGAAGACTAGAGAAATAGAGACCCAGTTGTTTGGCACTGGGGGAGAAAAACTAAAAGGTGAGAGATCCAAGTTTGATCATGTGCACTTCCTTGCAACCAGTTTCACAATATCACAAGAAATAGGAGTAGACCACTTGACCCTTTCAGACGGCTCCGTCATTCAGCAAGATCGTGGTTGATCTACCTCAACTCCAGCTTCCTACATTCCTCGATTCTTAGTATGCAAAACATCTATTGATCTCTGTCTCGCATATACTCATCGACTGAGCATCCACAAGCCTTCGAGATAGACAATTCCAAAGATTTACAAACCTTTTGACTTTAGAAATTTTTCTTCATCTCAGTCCTAAATAGTGAATCCCTTACTCTGAGATTGTGACCCCCTAATTCAAGGTTGCCTGCTAGGGGAAACATCCTCCCAGCATCTACCCTGTCAAGTGAGATCACTTCTCATTCATCTCACTCTAGGCCGACTCTACTCACATTCTCCTCGTAGGATAATCCCTGCATCCCGGGAATCAACCTACTGAGCCTTAATTGCACTCCCTCTAAGGCCAATATATCCTTCCTTCGTTAAGGAGACCAAAACTGTACACAGTACTCCAGGTTTGGTCTCTCCAAGGCCTTGTATAATTGCAGTAAGACTTCTTTACTCAGCCTTTATTACAAAAGGATTGGAATACAAAGTATAATTTGCTTTCCTAATTGCCTGCTTGCTGATTGTATTGCCCATCTGAACTCCTTCCGACAGTTCCATCCCACCATGCATATACCACTACCTCTCTGTCCTTTTAAAAATGTCCTCAAAATCTATCTCTTAAACCAAGCTTTTGGTCACCCTCCTGGTCTGTTTCCATAAATCTGTTTTTTGAAGTGAATTGGGTTGTTTTTTATGTTTAAGATACTATATAAAACTTGTTTCACACTGGCAAAGTTTTTGTAGAAAGAAATGTGAACTAATTGATTATTTGAAATATATTATGTTTACAAATTTAGGATATAATTTTAATTGCTTCAGAAATTAGGGCGGCACAGTGGCGCAGTGGTAGCACAGCAGCCTCACAGCTCTAGCAACCCGGGTTCAGTTCTGGGTACTGCCTGTGCGGAGTTTGCAAGTTCTCCCTGTGACCGTGTGGGTTTTCGCCGGGTGCTCCGGTTTCCTCGCACAGCCAAAGACTTGCAGGTTGATAGGTAAATTGGCCATTATAAATTGCCCCTAGAATAGGTAGGTGGTAGGGGAATTGTGGGGATGTGGTAGGAATATGGGATTAATGTAGGATTATTATAAATGGGTGGTTGATGGTCATCACAGACTCGGGCCGAAGGGCCTGTTTCAGTGCTGTATCTCTAAATAAATAAAAAAAAAATAAATGTAGAGCATCTTCCTCATCCTGGCTTGTCTTAAGATCTTCGTTGTTTTTGCCCTTTCCCCTTGTCTTCTGGCTGTATCTCTGTAATCTGCTCTTTATTCTTGATTGAATTGTATGATTTCCAATATAAACTTGTTGGGATGGAAAACCTGAAAAGGCACAGTGGATTTGTTAGTGTTGTGCATCTCTAGTTTTCTGTTTTGTTTCTTCAGATTTCTAGCATGTGATTTTTCCAGATAATCTCTTGTATGCATTTTAAAACAAAACTTGCAGACAAGGTTAAAGGGATTTAATAAATTCTCAACTGTACACAATATGGAATTTTCCTCTGGTCTATTGAGAGAAAAATATTCAATTTGCAACTATGAAGGTCCAGTCATATCATTCTTTGAATTTCTCTGCATTAAAAAATTCCAGGAGCATTATTTTTACACAAATGAATGCAAATCTGTGGAATCTGGGCACCATATTTTGCATTGTAGGTACAGAACATGCATGTACAGAACAACTGATAGTAGGTACATCCTTGTCTGAGAAAAGGATAGATTTATCATTCAGAACTAAAAGAAACTAGGCCCTTTGTAATTATGAACAAAGCTCTAGAAGGGATGGACAGTGGGTAAAAGTCATCTGCGTTAATGACCACCCTATGATTTTTTTTTTTCCACGGAAGTTACATAGAGGTGTAAAGTGCTGCATGATGTGTATCCTGGGTGATTTAATACAGCCTGTCAGATATGGTGCCCTTTTAAATTTAGTTTGAGAGTCAAGGGGTGAACATTCTGTCTGCCTTTCCTTGAGCTCTGCACCTTTTTCAGCCCCCCTTAACTTGTATCTTAGACTGCAAAATCCTAGAATCATGTGGAGTGCTGCTTTCCCAGAGACAATTCATCGAAAGCTGTACTTAAATTGTCCCTGTTTTCAGTTCCTTCAGGTGTGGAAAGCCCCAGGCCTTGTACCATTTAGTTAGTGACGAGAGCTGCCTGCACAGGACTAATGAAGCCTCTGTGTTGCATTGCTCTGATCTCCTCACCCCTGAATTGCTTGTCCATCGCCTCCTCTTGATATCTAGATCCGTTTACACAAATGTCATGGATGAATTAACATTCTACTTCTGTGACCCCTGCATAATCATGTTCCTGCTGAACTCTGGATACAGATACTTCAATGGGATGGAAGGTGAGGACTAGAGGAACCCTGTAATTGTGTGTGAGTGGAGGCATGGGGAAAAGGGTCAACATAGTCAAGGGATCTGTTGAACAGCTGAGGGAAAAACCTTGGCTGAGCCAAAAAGGGCATTTCATAAGTCTTGATGTAGAACTTTAAATGTGAAAGCAATTGAAGCAAAATGTAATTATTCTTGGATAAATAGATTAAAGCTGAACAAATTTGAAAGGGAGGCATATGACACTAGCAGCTAACAATCCGAGTGAAAGTCATGAGGATTATCATGTAGTTGGGAAGAGAAAATGCTTCGAAGGGTTCAAGGAGAATATCGAATAAAGAGTAGAATATAATGTGGAAGAAAATAATTTAGATGGTGAAGTTATGACAGGGTGGATGTGGAAAAGATGTTTCCTCTTGGGGGAGAATCTAGAACTAGGGGTCACCATTTAAAAATAAGGGGTCACCCATTTAAGACAGCGATGAGGAGATATCTTTTCTCTAAGGGTCGTGAGTCTTTGAACCTCTTCCTCAAAAGGTGATGGATGTTGGGTCTTTGAATATTTTTAAGGCAGAGGTAGATAGATTCTTGATAATCCAGGGGGTGAAAGGTTATTGGGGGTAGGTAGGAATGTGGAGTTGAGATTACAATCAGATCAGCCATGATCTTAGTGAATGGAAGATATGTTAAATATCTTTCATGTAGTTTTTAAAAAAGATGGAAATGAGAATGTAAGTGTACTGGAGCGATATGAAAGTATGAAAGGATTTGGTGTGGGAGGTGAGTGTGACTGGGAAAATTAGCAGAACTCAAGTTTAATTCACTAGGCCCTAATGTTGTGCACTTTGCTTGTTGAAGCAAGTGGTTATTTAATTGCTCCTGTAATCTCTTCTGTTCCCTCAGTATTTCTTTTATCTCTTTTTTTTGGTACTCTCATCCCTTTTTACTTATGTTTAAGTTAATAACTCTGGCAATGGGTTAATAGGCCATTTAAAAAAACAAACAAACAAAGCACTGGGGTTTATTTCTAGAGGGGTAGAATTGAAAAGCAGAGAAGTTTTGTTAAACTTGTATAGAACATTGATTAGACCACACTTGGAGCACTATGAACAATTCTGCTCTCCATATTATAAAAAGGATATAGAGGCACTACAGACAGTGTGAAAAGGATTTACAAGGATGATACCAGAACTGGGCGTTCATACGTACTGAAGAATGAACAGCCTGGGCCTCGTTTTTTTTTAGAAAAGAGATGTCTTTAAGATTATGAAAAGAATTGGAGGAAAGTATAGGTGGTCTGATTAGCAAGTTTGCAGACGACACTAAGATTTGGTGGAGTAGCAGATAGTGAAGGGGACTGTCAGAGAATACAGCAGAATATAAATAGATTGGAGAGTTGGGCAGAGAAATGGCAGATGGAGTTCAATCAGGGCAAATGCGAGGTGATGCATTTTGGAAGATCCAATTCAAGAGTGAACTATACAGTAAATGGAAAAGTCCTGGGGAAAATTGATGTGCAGAGAGATTTGGGTCTTCAGGTCCATTGTTCCCTGAAGGTGGCAACACAGGTCAATAGAGTGGTCAAGAAGGCATACGGCATGCTTTCCTTCATCGGACGGGGTATTGAGTACAAGAGTTGGCAGGTCATGTTACAGTTGTATAAGACTTTGGTTCGGCCACATTTGGAATACTGCGTGCAGTTCTGGTCGCCACATTACCAAAAGGATGTAGATGCTTTGGAGAGGGTGCAGAGGAGGTTCACCAGGATGTTGCCTGGTATGGAGGGCGCTAGCTATGAAGAGAGGTTGAGCAGGTTAGGATTATTTTCATTAGAAAGACGGAGGTTGAGGGGGGACCTGATTGAGGTGTACAAAATCATGAGGGTTATAGACAGGGTGGATAGCAAGAAGCTTTTTCCCAGAGTGGGGGATTCAATTACTAGGGGTCACGAGTTCAAAGTGAAAGGGGAAAAGTTTAGGGGGGATATGCGTGGAAAGTTCTTCACGCAGAGGGTGGTGGGTGCCTGGAACGCGTTGCCAGCGGAGGTGGTAGACGCTGGCACGATAGTGTCTTTTAAGATGTATCTAGACAGATACATGAATGGGCAGGAAGCAAAGAGATCCAGACCCTTAGAAAATAGGCGACATGCTTAGATAGAGGATCTGGATCGGCGCAGGCTTGGAGGGCCGAAGTGCCTGTTCCTGTGTTGTAATTTTCTTTGTTCTTTGTTCTTTGATAGGGTAGACATAGTAAAGATGGGTTCAATTTTAACCTTTTCAAAACCTACCCGCTTGCAAAGAGTTAAAATTGGGCCTGCCCAATTATTAGTCACTAATAAATCCAACAGGAAATTCAGGAGAAACTTGTTAACCCAGAGAATTGTTAGAATGTGGAACTTGCTACCACAGGAAATAGTTGAGGCAAATAGCATCGGTACATTTAAGGGGAAGCTAAATAACCGCACGAGGGAGAAAGGAATAAAATTAATGGGGTTAAATGAAGAAAGGGTATGTTGATGGATTAAATGAAAGGAGGTAGGAGGAGGCTCATGTGGACCTTAAGCTCCGTCATGAACCTGTTGGGCCAAAGGGCCTGTTTGTGCTGTAAATACTTTGGTTACTATTTTTACCTAAATCATCCTTCCTTTTTACTAGTTTTAAAGTTCTTTCTACAGTTCTATTTATTCCTTCCACCGAGATCTTGGTCTCAGCCAAGTTCAGATGCAAAACATCCCTGATGACTACTTCAAAAATAGAGAGTTTGGAAAGCAGCTAGATGGGCTGTAAAAGACTTGGGTACACTGGTTAGCTGAATGGGAGGTCGGATGACAGATGCAACTTAATGTGAAATGATGCATTTTGGTAAGAAAAAATTGGGAAGATTTTGTAAAATGTGGATGATCAGAGAGTTATGGGTGGAAATACATAATTTCCTTGAAAGTGTGAGTGCAGGTAGATAATGCCAAAAAAAGCAATGATTTATAAAATAGTGGCTTAAAGTGTAGCAGTGAAGGAGTATTCATTTGTACAAGACAATGGCTTGGCTGCAGCTTACTGTGTGCTGTTTTGGGTGACGTGTTGTAGAAAGGATGTCCCTGTCCAGAGTGTGTGCAGTGTAGATTCACCAGGTTAATACCAAGAATAAGAAACTGTAGTTATGAGGCGAGTCGAAGAGACTTAGCAGTTGGCAGGAAAAAAGACAGAGGCGCAAGGAGAGAGCCAACTGTGTAACTGCACCAACAAACAAATTTTTCTGCAGCACCTGTGGAAGAGCCTGTCACTCTAGAATTGGCCTTTATAGCCACTCCAGGCGCTGCTCCACACACCACTGACCACCTCCAGGTGCTTACCCATTGTCTCTCGAGACAAGGAGGCCAAAGAAGTTATGAGGGAAGACTTGAGAAACTGAGATTAATTTGACTGAAGCAGAAAAGGGTAAATGGAGACTTAGTTAAGAAAACCTCAAATAAAAAATTCTGAATGGTTTTGATAAAGTGAATAGATAAAGATTGTTTTCTGTTACTTGGGGAGTCGGTCATCAATTTAATGGTCACTCAGGAACAAGGTTAGGTGAAATTGTTTGAGAATCTTTATAGGATATTTTGCTGTAGGATCAATTGAGACAGAGACATCATTGCACCTTTTCAAAAGGAAGAGTAAATAAGTATTTGAAGCAAAGGAGGTTAAAGGGATTTGGGGAGAGAACATGACAGTAGAATTAGTTTCGGATTGCTTTAGTGAAGATCTGGCAAAGTCACAATGGGTTGCATAGATGCCCCTGCTGCGTTGTAAATGTCTATAGTTCTCTATGGCATCAGAGCAGCTAAGATTGAAGAGAGAGAGAAAACTCGCTCAGGAGGAGGGTGGAAAACACAATTCAAGTATTTGTGGAAGTCAGTAGGCTTATAAGGGATGTCTGTGGCAGGCCTAAGAGACGTCCAGGAAGGAGAGGAGTAAAAGGTGGACTATCTAAGGGTGTAGAATGCATAGAAATAAATTCTATCTGTTTGACTTCCACTTAAGCACAACCTATTGACATAGGGGAGCAAAGAAATAGGCGAAAGTTGTTCCAGGGATCTTGACCTCTAAAAGTTTTGCATTATTTGTAACCAAACTGGTCAAGTGCTTTGTATTTGCTTTTTTTTTTAGTTCCTTTATCAATTAGATCATGGCTGTTAAGTACCTCAAATTCATCTACCAACTGTGTTCCATTTTTCTTGATCTCTACCCAGCAAAAATCTGTCGATCTCAGTCTTGAAAATTTCAATTGACTCAGAATCTGCAGCCATTTTGGGGAGCAAGTTGGAGATTTTTCACTGTCCTTTGTGAAAGTGTATCCTAATTTCACTCTTCAATTGCCATGTTCTAATTTTAAGATTTGGCCCTCTTGTTCAAGTTTCTCCCATGAAAGGAAGTAATTTTTTTTTACCCTGTCTAATCCCTTTTATCATTTTAAGTGCCTTGATCATATGACCCTTCAACATTCTAAACATAAGAAAATACAAGTTTTCTATTAGGATCTTTATTGTAGAAAAGAGGACAAATTGAAATAGAGCAGGTATACATACGTAGAGGTTGTTTTTTGAAACCATTTCTCTATCATATTGAAAGACTAGAGCAGATGCTATGTAACATGCTTCAATGTTTAAAGTCTGTTGATTAAATTGTAATCCTAGGTATGCTATGGGAATTCATAGCAAACAAATCCCCAAGGATTGATACTTTTGTCAGAGTGAAAAGAGATATAGGATGAGATTTAAAGGGGAGTTGATGAATGTGGGTAGGGTCTGTTAGTTTAAAAACAAGTTCATTGGATGCTCATTTACTGTAAGTGACTACATACCCAAGCAATAGGGACTCATTTACTCTCCTGATTGGGGAAAAGTAATGAAATGTCTGATCAAGGCATAATTTTGATTAAATTGGTTTCTACCCATTTTCGGGCCTAAGATATGCCTTACAGAAGCTGGAGGCATGAGGCTCACCCGGAATCGGGCCTCATTTTTGTAATATAGACGAGCTGCCACTGCCTGTTGCACTTTCAGAGGCAGCTTGGAAATCAAATGAAATTTGGGCCTGTTGCTGAATTGAGATGAAGGCAAGAATCGGCAAACTGAAGCTACATTCCACCATGACTTAATAGTCAGTGTCAACATATTTGCCACCACATTGCTGATTGCACTTTTACAATTGGTATTGATTTTATAAGTACTTAATAGATGATCCCTGGTTTTCAAATTACACGCTGAAGTGTCAGCATATTCTGTTTTGTGTAGAAGTAAACCTGTCTTAAATATTAAGTTACTTTTAGTTTCATAATGTAACATTTTGACTTGTTAAAATGGCTCAGCAACAACCCAGTCTTAAGCTAAAACAAAAGCAAAATACTGGAAATGCTGAAAATCTGAAACAAAAATAGAAAATGCTGGAAATAGTAATGTTGAGTATTTCCAGCATTTTCTGTTTTTCAGTCTTAAGCTAAACTTCCATATATTGGAAACAGTTGCATTTATATGCTTGTGTTAATGTGGGATTTTTTAAATACTGATTTCTAAAATATGAATGATTTTCCTACAATTATTTTCAATGCAGTGAGAAAATGTGGCACTGAGTTGTAAATAATTAGGTATTAAGGTATAAGGGCCGTATCTAACAAAACATTAGATTTTCAGTATATCAGTGAAAATTATTTGCCATTCAAAAGGGAAATGTTTCTACTGGATGATTTAAAAATTTTTTTAAATGGGGTACGAAGGAGAAAGTTAACTAATCTTGCTCATAATAAATGAGTACTTGGTAACACAATAAGATCTTTGCATGAATATTTTAGTCCCCTTATTTCATCTCCAACAGAGCTAATTTTGCACATCTGTACTCTAGGCGTACCTAAATGTAGCATTACTATTTCTGGTATTCCATATAAGAATAACACACTTTGGACAAATGATCAAATTTAGAATTTGCAATCTTAAATTTCAGCACTCTATCCATTATCTTGCAGAAACAATTTTTCCAACATGATCTAGTTTATTGATTACTGTAGAATATAATTAGGGTGCCCTGTTTTGTAGATTCACCTGCAGGTTGGACAAGCAATTCTCGTTTTTTAAAGAAACAGTAAATATGACATTATCTCATGGTATGTGTTTCTGAAAAGTCAGTTAAATTGTAGCATTCATTCTCTGCTTATTGTACCGTGGGTATAGACTCTAAATTCTGTAAATGTTTTTGCGGGTTACATAAATGATCCAGAATATGTCTTTGGTAGATTGTTTGCCCTTGATTTGTTATCCTTAAGATGTTAGATTTACCTGGCTTCTATTGCAGGCATGTGCTGGACTTGGGTACAGATTCTACTTGCTTTAAATACCATCCACATTTCCATGGTCATAACTTCAGCATAATAGCTCAGTAAAGGCTACTCTGCTTCAGTTGTAACAGAACATAACAGTTTTCACTGAGCTTATATGTTGATTAGAAAGTGTTATGACTATCCTGTTGTCAATGTAAGCTTTTCGGAAGAATGTCAAGTTGTAATAGTTTTAAAAGCACCATTAGACTTGTTTTGTGAGGATATTCTTTTTAGTGCAATTTGTTGTGCCCAGGGTAGTGGGTCTTGGGATTATTTTGTTTGTTGATTGAGACTTCTTGCTGAATTAGGTTACTGGAGTTGTTGTGCATCAGGGAGGTAACATTCTAGTTTGGGGGTGGGCTGAGTTTTTTTTTGGGATGGGGGTGGGGGGGTGGGCAAGAGTGCTGCTGGGTTTCATTTCAGCAGCTTGTGAGAATCTTGGAGGGCTGTTTGGATAAGTTGACCCAGAGAACAAGGTCCAGTGATATTTTGTTTTTACAGGTGTCTTGGGTGGGCTGCAGTTCAAGGAGAAGGTGGTTGCAGGTATTGGGGTGCTGGGTTTGTCACACGTTCCTGCTGAATTTGCTGACAGATTGGAAATGGACCGTTTCTGTACCCACAGAAGGGAAGCAGTAACTCTGACATGGATTTGGTTTTTAAATTATTTGGTTGGAATGAATATATAATTTGTAATTCATATACACAGCACTCCTCAATATGAATTCAATGTGGAAATTAAATGGATCCAGAGATCCAGCTGAGGACTATAAACTAAAATATTTAGCCCACAAAACCCAATGAGGACAATAAAACATTTAGCCCACAAAATCCCAGTGAGGACTATAAACTAAAACACTTAGCCCACTAAAATCCCAGTGGACAGATTTAAAAAAAAAATCGGTTTAGAACTTTGAGTTCAGCACATTAGGCTTTGTCGTGACTGACACAAATATTTGCATGTAACAATAGTTCATTTGAAATCTGTCAGAGGAAAATTAAGATGTGACTGGGGAAAAGAGTGCGGATCACAGGACCTATAACAAAGTTACATCCTGATTATCAGTAATCTGGCAGTGTTCTGTGGTTTCAGAAAAGTAAATCAGTTGCATTGTTACTTGGAATGTAACGTTGAGAAAATTGAAGTGGGAAGCATGGTACAGTTATCATTCAGGCTTGATCTATTCTTTGTAAATGTTACTTGATTACATATATCTATCAACACCACAGCCACCTCAGGTCAGATTATATAATTTTGATAGAAAAGTATGAAGCATGGTATGTAAGCGGGGCTGAGTGAGTTGTTGTCACATCAGGTATAAAATGGGCATGAGTGGTTATACATCCATTTGATACTCATGACTTAAAATAGAATGGCCAGTGACAAAGGGTAGCGTTTCTGTAAATTAAGGAAGTGCATTATTAAAATAAGATACTCTATTCAAATAGTCAGAAGTTCTGGTGAATTTTGTATAGAGGAGGTATACTACTACAACAACTTATAGCACCTTTTATGTAATTAAACACCTCAACGTGCTTCACAGCATTATAAAACAAAATATGACACCGACCATGTAAGGAACTATAAGGTCAGATGACCAAAAGCTTAGTTAGAGCTAGGTTTTAAGGAGCACCTTTTAAAGGAAGAAGGGGAGGTAGAGCAGCGGAGAGGTTTAGGGAGGGAATTCCAGAGACTTAGGGCGGAATCTTATGCTTTTGAAAAATTTCAGGAGTTGGATCCTGCATGGGTTAGAGGTGCGCTGACAATTGAAATTTTCTGGGAGATGGCCAGTTAAGAGGCCACATCTGCTTTCGCTGACCAGTTAAGGAGGACAGGCAGCCCCACAAAAAACGGCGGGTGCTGCTAAGACAGGTATGGGATCACAAAGGTGCTTCAAACTGGAGGCACTCTCTGAAGTATCATGAAAATTTAAAAATAAAGAATGCCGATAGCTGTCCGGGCCATCAATGTGGGGGGGGGGAAACACCTCCACAGGATTGCGTGTAGCCGTGGCTGTGGCCTTCTCATCCAGCAGCTTCGTTATTGGGTGATTGAGAGTAGGCTCTGATGGCCCCCTTGGCACGCCTCGTCCAGGTAGCTGCCAGGCGCCGGCCTCAGTGGGGGACCTGTTCGACGCCAAGAAGATGCTGGCATGCTCTGGAAATGGCACCGAGGTGGCACCTTAATTGCCCTAATTGGTTGCCCACCTCCTTGGAGTGGGTTGCTGGATCCTGTGGCAGCCCACTTGCAGGAAGGTCGCACAATGGGGGGAATGCGTTGGGGACCCGAACCGATGCTCAACTTTCAAAGGTCTTTTCCTCCCTCCCCACCCGTCTGCAAAGCTGACTCCACTGGCCTGATAAGATTCCGCCTTTGGGGCCCAGGCAACTGAAGACACAGTAACCAATGGTGAAGTGATTAAGATCAAAGATGCTCAAGGGGCCAGAATTAGAGTAGCATGGAGATCTCAGAGGGATGTAAGGCTGGAGGAGATTACAGATGTAGGGAGGGGTGAGACATGAAGCGATTTGAGAACGAGGATGATAATTTTAAAATGAAGGTATTGTTTAACCAGAAGCCCTGGGAGTGGGTACTAATGTGAAACTGCAGGTTAGATCAACTCCAGTCACAAATGAACAGGACATTGACAGTGATAAAGGAATGATGATGGGTTGGTGTTTCTCTTTTTGTTTGTATTTTAACAGGTTCAGGCAGACTGAGGGCATTGTGCAGGGTAGTGAATATTAACAAATGGAGAACTATTTCCAGGCTGAGGCATTTAACCTGGACAAGGTGTTGGATGAATTTGAGCAGAATGAAGGTAAGTTCATTTCTTCAGCTGTGTCTTAATGTTTTATTTTTATTCTGGAAGTAAAAACTTCTGTAAATAAATCTTCCCTTGAAGACTGTAGTAAATGGGGGTGTCCAGTTTGCGGTCAGGAACCAACCAGCGAGCTCAAGTTATCTGACTTGCATAAGTGCAGTACCACTTTCTGCCCATTTTAATCCTGTAAGTGCGTCTCCAAGTTCATCTCACCATTCCTTAGCAATGCTGCCAGTACCTACCTCCTGCTGCTGTTCCAGGTGATTAAATGCTGATGCACAAAGTGGAAATCCTGTGTGTTGAGAATCCTGCCAACAGTATGTGACAGCATTCAGTCACTGGGTGGGAAATTGTGGAGTATGGTCAACAGTGCCAGGTTGAACTGGTGGGAGGGAGGAGGAAGGATAGCAGGAGTGGGGTAGTAATGTCAGCATTAAAACAATGTGATGAGCGTTAAAGAAACTTGTCATCCTTAATGGGTTCTCAAATGTTTCAGTGAAGGGAACAAGTTTGGAATGAATAATACAATAGCTGTATCATTCAACAGCCCCAAGTTCTCCAAAATTGCAAATGTTTCTCTGTAAAAGAAAAATGGCAATCTTTCAACTAATGTTCCATTCATTCACCATCCTGCACACATCACTGGAGCGCAACGAGCAGCAGCCAATGTTTTAGGGAAACCATGTCAAAGAACAGTCTACGTTTTAAGATCTTTTCTGTTCCAGGGTGCATTAACAGGTTAGTGTGCCTCCACGTAATGCCCGGTTTCTGTGCTATAAATAAAGTGTGTTTGAGACTCACTTTGTTTTCTTTTCCTGGGACTTGAGTGTTCACATATGGCACTAGAGTGTTCTTCAGAGTGATTGAACAAGGTTTTTACAACTCTCAAAGCCGCCCTGCAGGTTTATTTTAAAAATATTTGCATATTGAGTTTTTTTTCCTGGAGTTGATTGACTCCTTTCACACCAGTTGATGATCTACATCGATATGTAGGTGCACTGACCAATGAAAACTACAATGATTTTGCTGGCTCCTACAAGATAACTTTGTGCAAAAGAGCAAATACCAGCAAGGAGAAGACAATTTCCCCCTATACCAGACCTGCCAAGAATTGCTTAAAAACGGCAGCACAGAAACGGGCCATTCTGCACAACTAGTTTGTATTGGTGTTTAACCTTTGCAGAAGCTGCCATCCAAATCTCATTGCCTGCCCTATTTCTATAATCTTTATTCTTCTTTCCTTCAATCACCAATTTAACCTATTCTTAAATGTTGATGGGGTCTCTAATTTGATCGCAAGTCCATCATGACTCCTCTGATCAACTGACGCTTGTTCAAGTATTCAGTCACTCTGGGCTGGATTTTATGCTCTGTTAGAAGGCAGGTTTTTTGGCGGTGGGGGTGCTGGAGAATTGGCGCGGAGTCATTTGTCACTGAACCCGAGGACGTAATGCTGGTTTCTGATTTTCTTGGAGGCAGCGAAGTTCTGTAGTGGCACCTCCGCTGCGACGGGATCATAACTTAAATCTGTTATATACTGTTCTGCGTGAATTTGTTTCTAATTCACCGTGATCCTACCAAACGTTCACAATCATATGCATGATGTGCGGCACTAATGTGTCATCACTTTCCCGTCTTTGAAAAGCTGACACCACTGAGGTGAGTGTCATTGGTGCCCGCAAAGGTTAGGTAAGTTATCAGTTGTTATCTAGTGGATTTTGTTTTTCACGTCGGACATTGCTACTATGCTCAATCTGTAGATGTGAGGGAAGGAGGGAACACTGCAGTGGATACTGTTGGGGTGGGAAGGAGGGAACACTGCAATCCAACATCTGGAGATGCCGTTAACAGCGTTACCAATGCCGCCCCCGCCACGTAATTTTGCGGGGGGCGGTCAGCTGCCGTCATTATGCTAAATGGCCGCCTGTCATCTCGGCAGCGGGATGATGAAACCTAGCCCTCTGTCTTTGCTAGATTACAGTAATTTCCCCACAATTGATTAACTAACATGGCTTCTCTTTCCTCCCTCCTTAAATAATGGTGACATTTGCAATTTTCCAATACAAGGGCACAATTCCTGAATCTAGGAAGCTATGGAAGATTATGACTAATGTTACTGCAATTTCCTCTCCTTTATTTCTTAACACCCTGGAGTGAAAAGCGTCAAGTACTGGACATTTGTCTATCTGAAGCCCCTTTACAGTCCAATACATTTTCCATTGCCTTTTTAAAAAAACTTCTATTAAATCCACTAAGGTCCTCCCCTTGACTTATTTTTAAGTTCCCTTGTTTTCATTTTGTTGTTTTGCTCTGCTCTGAAAATGGATACAAAGTACTCATTTAAGATGTTTGTCATTTCTTTATTATTAATTATAGTCACACCTGCATCCATTTTTTAAAGGCCTACACTCCCCTTTTACTGATCCCTTTCTCAATATGTTTTTTAATAACTTTTGCTGTTAGCTTTGATATCCTTTGCAAGTTTTTTCTTCCCTTTTTGCATCTCTTATTACTTTCTTTGTATCACTTTCAATCCTCTTGATTTCCACTTTTTCTTAGATTTGTTTAAGCATTTGCTTTTTGGTTTGATACTGTCTCTTTCTTCATTTGTTGATCATGGTTGTTTAACTACCCTCGTGGGGACTTTGCCTTTGAGTAGCTTTTTTTTTCCACCAGTGGGTGTCACAGGTCTATGCTATAGAAAAGACTATCCATGGTCTTTCAGAGATGTCAGAAACGGGGGAATTTATAATGGGGAACAAAGGGATGGCAGACCAATTAAATACATACTTTGGTTCTGTCTTCACAAAGGAGGACACAAATTACCTCCCAGAAATGTTGGGGAACATAGGGTCTAGGGAGAAGGAGTAACTGTATGAAATCAGTATTCGTAGGGAAATGGTGTTAGGGAAATAGATGGGATTGAAGGCCGATAAATCCCCAGAGCCTGATAATCTACATCCCAGAGTACTTAAGGAAGTGGCCCTAGAAAAAGTAGATGTATTGCTGGTGATTTTTCAGAATTCTATAGACTCTGGAACAGTTTCAACGGATTGGATGTTAGCTAATGTAACCCCACTATTTAAAAAAGGAGGTAGAGAGAAAACAGGGAATGATAGACCGGTTAGCCTGACATCAGTAGTAGGGAAAATGCTAGAGTCCATCATAAAAGATGTAATAGCAGAGCACTTGGAAAACAATGATGGGATCGGACAAAGTCAACATGGATTTACGAAAGGGAAATCATGCTTGACAAATCTACTGGACTTTTTTGAGGATGTAACTAGAAGCATAGGGATGTGGTGTATTTGGACTTTCAGAAGGCTTTCGATAAGGTCCCTCAAGAGATTAGCGTGCAAAATTAAAGCACATGGGATTGGGGTAAGGTACTGACATGGATAGAGAACTGGTTGGCAGACAGGAAACAAAGAGTAGGAATAAACGGGTCTTTTTCTGAGTGGCAAGCAGTGACTGGGGGGGTACTGCAGGGATCAGTGCTAGGACCCCAGCTATTCACAATATGTATTAATGATATAGATGAGGAAATTAAATGTAATATATTCAAGTTTGCAGACGACATAAAGCTGGGTGAGAGTGTGAGCTGTGAGAAGGATGCAGAGAAGATCCAGTGTGATTTGGACAGGTTGAGTGAGTGGACAAATACATGGCAATGCAGTATAATGTGGATAAATGTGAAGTTATCCACTTTGGTGGCAAAAGCAGAAAGGCAGATTATTATCTGAACAGCGATAGATTGGGAAAGGGGGCGGTGCAGCGAGAGTTGGGTGTCCTTGTGCACCAGTCGCTGAAAGTAAGCATGCAGGTGTAGCAGGCAGTTCAGCCAAATGGTATGTTGGCGTTCATAGCGAGAGGATTCAAGTACAGGAGCAGGGATAGAGTCATAGAGTCGTACAGCATAGAAACAGGCCCTTCGGCCCACCGCGTCCATGCCGACCATAATGCCTATCTTTAGTAATCCCACCTGCCTGCATTAATTCCATATCCTTCAATGCCTTGCTCATTCAAGTACCTGTCCAGATGCCTCTTAAATGTTGCTACTGTTCCTGCCTCCACCACCTCTTCAGGCAGCTCATTCCAGATACCCACAATTCTTTGTGTGAAAAATTTACTCCTTTGATCCCCTTTAAACCTCCTCCCTCTCACCTTAAATCTATGCCCCCTAGTTTTAGTCACCCCAACCATGGGAACCAGACTCTGGCTATCTACCCTATCTATGCCTCTCTTAATTTTATATACCTTTATCATGTCCCCTCTCAGCCTTCTTCGCTCCAGGGAAAACAGACCCAGCCTATCCAATCTCTCTTTATAACTCAGGCCCTCCAAACCAGGCAACATCCTTGTGAATTTTTTCTGCACCCTCTCTAGCTTAATCACATCTTTCCTGTAGTGCGGCGACCAGAACTGCACACAGTACTCCAAATGTGGCCTAACCAACGTTATGTACAACTGTAACATGACATCCCACCTCTACCCTCACCCCTTCCCCTCCCTCCCAGAACCGTGACAGCGTTCCCCTTGTCCTCACTTTCCACCCCATCAGCCTCCATATCCAAAGGATCATCCTCTGCCATTTCCACCTCCTCCAGCGTGATGCCACTACCAAACGCATCTTCCCCTCCCTTCCCTTGTCAGCATTCCGAAGGGATTGTTCCCTCCATGACACCCTGGTCCACTCCTCCATTACCCCCCACCACCTCATCCCCTTCCCATGGAACCTTCCCCTGCAATCGCAGGAGGTGTAATACCTGCCCATTTACCTCCTCTCTCCTCACTATCCCAGGCCCCAAACACTCCTTTCAGGTGAAGCAGCGATTTACTTGTACTTCTTTCAATGTAGTATATTGTATTCGCTGCTCATAATGTGGTCTCCTCTACATTGGGGAGACCAAATGCAGATTGGGTGACTGCTTTGCAGAACACCTCCGCTCAGTCTGCAAGCTAGGACCCTGAGCTTCCGGTTGCTTGCCATTTCAACACTCTTTTTTCCACCACCCCCCCCCCCCCCCTGCCCCCTGCTCTCATGCTCACATCTCTGTCCTGGGATTGCTGCAGTGTTCCAGTGAACATCACCGCAAGCTCGAGGAACAGCATCTCAGTTACCGATTAGGCACACTACAGCCTGCCGGACTGAACATTGAGTTCAATCATTTCAGAGCATGACGGGCCCCCCATTTTACTTTTATTTTTAGTTATTTTTTCTTTTTCCTTTTTTAATATTTTTTTTTGTGTTTATTTTATTTTATTTCATCTTAGTTTGTTCAGTTTGCTTACTCACTTTTTCATGTTTGTACTTGCTGTTCAATATTCAGTCCGTTAACACCCTATCTGCACTAATGCTTTGTCTTTCAACACACCATTAACATATCTTTGCTCCATGACCTCTGGTCAGCTATTCTGTGACCTTGTCCTATCTACACTTCCTTTGTTATCTCTTGCCCCATCCCCATTTGCTTATAACCTTTTACATTTCTAATACTTGCCTGTTCTGAAGAAGGGTCAATGACCTGAAACGTTAACTCTGCTTCTCTCTGCACAGATGCTGCCAGACCTGCTGAGTGTTTCCAGCATTTCTTGTTTTTATCCCAGCTCTTGTACTCAGTGCCTCGGCCGATGAAGGCAAGCATGCCATACGCCTTCTTCACCACCCTGTCTGCCTGTGTTGCCACTTTCAGGGAACTATGTACTTGCACCCCAAGGTCTCTCTCTCTGCTCAACAACACTCCACAGGGCCCTGCCATTCACTATATGTCCTGCCCTGGTTTAACTTCCCAAAATGCATAACTTCGCACTTGTCTGCATTAAATTCCATTTGCCAATCCCTTGCCCACTTTCCCAGTTTATCTATATCCTGTTGTAACCTTAGACAACCTTCTTCACTGTCCACTATATCACCAATGTCTTACTGCAATTATACAGGGCCTTGGTGAGGCCACACCTGAAATATTGTGTGCAGTTTTGGTCTCCTTATCTGAGGAAGGATGTTCTTGCTATGGAGGAAGTGCAGCGAAGGTTCACCAGACTGATTCCTGGGATGGCAGGACTGACGTATGAAGAGAGATTGGGTTGATTAGGCTTGTATTCGCTAAAGTTTAGAAGAATGAGAGGGGATCTCGTAGACACCTACAAAATTCTAACAGGACTGGACAGACTAGATGCAGGAAGGATGTTCCTGATGGCGGGGGAGTCCAGAATCAGGGGTCACAGTCTAAGGATAAGGGGTAAGCCATTTAGGACTGAGACAAGGAGGGATTTCTTCACCCAGAGAGTGGTGAACCTGTGGAATTCTTTACCACGGAAAGCAGTTGAGGCCAAATCATTAAATATATTCAGGCAAGAGTTAGGTTTAGTTCTAAGGGCTAAAGGGATCAAGGGAAATGGGGAGAAAGCGGGAACAGGGTACTGAGTTTGGATGATCAGCCATGATCGTATTGAATGGTGGTGCAGGCTCAAAGGGCTGAATGGCCTACTGCTGCTCCTATTTTCTATGTTTCTTTGTTCATTTTCTGTTTGGTTTTCAAACCTGCCCATACTGCCTCACTTAAACAGCAAAATGCAGCTTATGCCTTTCAGTAAGGGGATCCTGCTTTGCTAGCTTGTTTGCTAGCATTTGTTAGATTCCTTAGGAAACTGTAACAGTAGTAGTTACAGTTTACAGATTAAGGGGTTAACGAGCAAGTGAAGGAACTGTTGGAAGATTATAAACAAAAGCAAAAGGAGCTACAGGCTTCTACCAACTAAGATTGCAATTGTAAGTATATTCCGTTTGTATTTCCAAACAAGCATACAATATATAACTTTGGTAATCACCTTTTTTTATTCATTCATGGGATGTGGGCATTGCTGGCTAGGCCAGCATTTGTTCTCCATCCCCCTAATTATCCATGGGAAGGTGGTGATGAGCTGCTGCCTTGAACCGCTGCAGTCCATGTGGATTAGGGACACCCATAGTGCTGTTACGAAGGGAGTTGAAGGATTTCGACCCAGCGATAGTGAAGAAACGGCGATATAGTTCCACGTCAGGATGGTGTGTGGCATGGAGGGGAACTTGCAGGTGGTGGTGTTCCCAACCATTTGCTGCCCTTGTCTTTCTAGGCGGTAGAGGTCGTGGGTTTGGAAGGCGCTGTCTAAGGAGCGTTGGTGCGGTGCTGCAGTGCATCTTGTAGATGGTACACACTGCTGCCACTGTGCATCGGTGGTGGAGGGAGTGAATGTTTGTGGATGGGGTGCCAATCAAGTGGGCTGCTTTGTCCTGGATGGTGTTGAGCTTCTTGAGTGTTGTTGGAGCTGCACCCATCCAGGCAAGTGGAGAGTAATCCATCACACGCCTGACTTGTGCCTTGTAGATGGCGGAGAGGCTTTGGGGAGTCAGGAGGTGAGTTACTTGCTGCAGGATTCCAAGCCTTTGACCTGCTCTTGTAGCCATGGTATTTATATGGCTACTCCAGTTCAGTTTCTGGTCAGTGCTAACCCCCAGGATGTTGATAGTGGGGGAATTCAGGGATGGTAATGTCATTGAAAGTCAAGGAGATAGATAGTTAGTTAGATTCTCCCTTGTTTGAGATGGTCGTTGCCCGGCACTTGTGTGGCGCGAATGTTAGTTGCCACTTATCAGCCCAAGCCTGGATATTGTCCAGGTCTTACTGCATTTCTACACAGACTGCTTCAGTATCTGATGAGTTGCGAATGGTACTGAACATTGTGCAATCGTCAGTGAAAAACCCCACTTCTGACCTTTATGATTGAAGGAAGGTCATTGATGAAGCAGCTGAAGATGGCTGGGCCTAGGACACTATCCTGAGGAACTCCTGCAATGATGTCCTGGGGCTGAGATGATTGACCTCCAACAATCACAGACGTCTTCCTTTGGACTAGGTATGACTCCAGCCAGCAGAGAGTTTTCCCCCTGATTCCCATTGACTCCAGTTTTGCGAGGGCTACTCCATATTATCATCCACAAAAAGCAGGACAAATCCAACCTGGCCAGCTACCACCCTATCAGTCTACTCTCAGTCCTCTGCAAAGTGATGGAAGGGGTTGTTGATAGTGCTATCAAGTGGCACTTGCTCAGCAATAACCTGCTTCTCTGATGCTCAGTTTGGGTTCCGCCAGGAGCACTCAGCTCCTGACCTCATTACAGCCTTGGTCCAAACATGGACAAAAGAGCTGAACTCCAGTGACTGCCCTTGACATCAAGGCAGCATTGACTGAGTATGGCATCAAGGAGCCCGAGCAAAACTAGAGTCAATGGGGATCGGGGTAAACTCTTCGTTAGTTGGAGTCACACCTAGCACAAGGAAAAGTTGGAGACATACCTAGCACAAGGAAAGATGATTGTGGTTGTTGGAAGTCAATCATCTCAGTCCCAGGACATCACTGCAAGAGTTTCTCACGGTAGTGACCTAGGCCCAACCATCTTCAGCTGCTTCATCAGTGACCTTCCCTCTTTCATAAGCTCAGAGGTGGGGATATTCATTGTGCAATCATCAGTGTTCAGCACCTCCTCAGATATGGAAGCAGCCCATGTCCATATGCAGCAAGACCTGGACAACAACATCCAGGCTTGGGCTGATAAGTGGCAAATAACATTTGTGCCACAGAGGTGCCAGGCAATGTCCATCTCAAACAAGAGAGAACGTATCCATCTCCCCATGCCATTCAATTGCATTATCATCGCTCAGCCCCCATTTTCAACATCCTGAGGGTTATCATTGACCAGAAACTAAACTGAAGCAGCCACATAAATACTGCGGCAACTAGAGCAGGTCAGAGTCTGGGAATTCTGCGGCGAGTAACTCATCGCCTGTCTCCCCAGTGCCTGTCCACCATCTCCAAGGCCTAAGTCAGGTGTGTGATGGAATACTCCACTTGTCTGGATGAGTGCAGCTCCAACAACACTCAAGAAACTCGACACTATCCAGAACATAGCAGCCTGCTTGATTGGCACCCCATCCACCACCTTCAACATTCACTCTGTTCACCAACAATGCACCGTGGCAGCAGTGTGTACCATCTACAAAATGCACTGCAGCAACTCACCAAGGCTCCTTCGACAGCACCTTCCAAATCCGCGGCCTCTACCACCTAGAAGGACAAGGGTAGCAGATGCATGGGACCACCACCTGCAAGTTCTCCTCCAAGCCACACACCATCATGACTTGGAACTATATCGCCATTGCTTCATTGTCGCTGGGTCAAAATCCTGGAACTCTCTTCCTAACAGCACTGTTGATATGCCTAGACTCTAAGGACTGCAGTGGTTCAAGAAGGCAGCTCCCCACCACCTTCTCAAGGGCAATTGGAGATGGGCAATAAATGCTGGCCTATCCAGCGCCACCCATATCCTATGAATGAATAAAAAAAATTTAACACTTTGCACAGTATTTGAGCAATGTTTTTGGTGAGATGGATAAGGCTTTGTTGAGTATCAATTATAATTCTGAATTAGATTGGATTTGGCACCAAATGTATGTCGTTTAACAGTGCTTAAGAAGATTTTGATTGAACAGTATTTTAAAAACTCAATTTGGACAGTTTGCTGGATAGATCTATGGATCAGATAAACTAGTATTCAGATGTTAACTGTCTGCAGTGAAATTGAAATGTTCAATGCAAATAGGAATGACCAACCAGAGGAAAAGTGAGGTGAGACACCTATATTGTGCCACCTTTCTTTGTATACATTTCACTGAAAGGTTAAAATGAGCAGATGTTGGGGACTGGTGATTTACAGGAGGTAAAAAATATATATTTTGCTACGCAATTGTCAGCATTCAGACATGAATAAATTGTTTGGGCAGGGACATAAATGTTTGTTTATTTTGTGAAATAACAGTTCAAGTTTGTATTTTTAAGGAGTTCTGTGTGATAGTTTCTGTTTGTACTTGGAGTCATAGACTTGTACAATTGTATGTTTTATCAGTGTTGTCAGATTTAGTATTTTGGAAATTTTGTTGAAAGAATGTTGAATTAATATATTTTCTACAGTTCTGTACTTCTGACTTTATGTGGCTCAGTTTATGTTTTTGGATTATGCATGCTGTAGTTTGGTAGCACTTGCATTATTTGAATTTGTGGCAGTTATTGTTTCATTCTGTTTAATATACTAGTTTTTTTTCTTTGTAATCTGTGTATAAAGCTGTTTTCCATCTTTTGAGATGTTTTGACACCTTTTCAAAGCACAAAATAATATTTTAATTTATAAAATAATAAAATTCTGGAAATACACAGCAGGTCACAGAATCTGTAAAGATTAAAGACCCATTATTGATGTTTTAGATGTGTATCCCTTAATCAGAACAGAAGACTGAAAGATAAATATGAATTTTATAAGGTTGGGGAAAAAGGTCAGAGAGGATGAGATGCTAGTTGCAGAGAGGCGCTAAATGGTTTTGATGCTTTGCAAAGAATTAGAAAACTGTTAGATGACAGAAAAAATCAATTGGGGAGGTAATAGAGAGAAAGACACCAAATACTGCCAATAATATAGCGTGAAAAGACATGGAAAGGCCCACACAAATCAAAAGAGGTGAGGGGAACCACGCTATGAATGCAACAGATCAGAAGTTGAACTGAAACTACTATTAGAGATGTGATGGATTTTAAGCAAGTACAGAGGCAGGGAAGGGGGAGAGAGGGAAGAACAAAAAGGAAGGTTTCTGATAGGATGGAAGTCAGGAGAGATTAAATGACCAAGGGATGATGCAAGGCAAAAGGAAATGGTAATGGATGGGTGAAGAAACAAACAATGTGTTGAGAGGAGGTGTAGATGGAAATAGCAGAATCATTACCAACAATTGCTGTCTGAAAAAATGGGGGCAGAGTTTATGATCTGAAATTAATTGAACTCAATTGAGTTTGAAGGCTGTAAAGTGCCTTATCGAAAAATGAGGTGGTGTTCCTCCAAGCTTAAGCTGAGCTTCATTGTAACAGTGTTGGAGGCCAAGGTCAGAGTGGGAGTGTGGTGAAGAATTAAAATGATAGGCAACCAGAAGATCAGGATCATGTTTGTGTTCTGCAAAGTGGTCTGCATTTACTTTCCCCAATGTAGAGGAGGCTGCATTATGAGCAGTGAATACAGGATACTAAATTGAAAGAAGTACAAGTAAATCGCTGTTTCCCCTGGAAGTAATGTTTGGGACTCTGGACTGCGGGAAGGGATGAGGTAAAAGGGCTGGGGGTGATTGAGTAGTGGACCAGATTTTTGCAGAGGAAATGATCCCTTTGGGACGTTGGGAGGGGAAGATGTGTCTGGTGATGGCATCATGTTGGGGGCTGGTGGGATGGAAGATCAGGACAAGAGGAACCCTATTGTGGTTCTGGGACGGAGGGGAAGGGAATGGTTACAGTTGAGGGCCTCGTCGACCATGGAGGAGAATGCTCCATTTCAAATGTCTGGTCACTTCTCCTTTCTCCCAGTACTGACACACCAACCCCACATCACAAGTACCCTGTGCTTTGAAGTAAGTGGAAGATATGGGTAAGGTTTGAAGATACTGAAATGTATTTAGTCCAGAGAGCTGCAGAACGATAAAGTACAATCTTTATTCCTGAAGCTCTAATTGATCCCATTGCATCTCCTGTATTTTTCCAATTCAAAGACTGAAATGTCAGAGTAGGAATGGGCAGGAGAGTTAATATGGCAAACCAGAGGGTGGTCAGTATCATATTTGTGGATATAAAGGAAATGTTCAGAAGGCAGTACTCATAGTTATGGTACTGGACTGGAAACAGAGTTTGAGAGATTGCAGAGCTCTGAGCTGCAGAGGGATCTGGGTGTCCTAGTGCATGAATTGCAAAAGGTTAGTATGCAGGTACAGCACCTAATTAGGAAAGCTAATAGAATGTTACCGTTTATCGCGAGGGGAATTGAATACAAAAGTAGGGAGGTTATGCTTCAGCTATGCACGGCATTAGTGAGACCACATCTGTACTGTGTACAGTACTAGTCTTATTTAAGGAAGGATGTAAATGCATTGGAGGCAGTACAGAGAAGGTTTATTAGACTAATAGTTTAGTTTTAGAGATACAGCACTGAAACAGGCCCTTCGGCCCACCGAGTCCGTGCCGACCATCAACCACCCATTTATACTCATCCTACACTAATCCCATATTCCTACCACATCCCCACCTGTCCCTATATTTCCCTACCATCTACCTATACTAGGGGCAATTTATAATGGCCAATTTACCTACCAACCTGCAAGTCTTTTGGCTTGTGGGAGGAAACCAGAGCACCCGGAGAAAACCCACGCAGACACAGGGAGAACTTGCAAACTCCACACAGGCAGTACCCAGAATTGAACCTGGGTCGCTGGAGCTGTGAGGCTGCGGTGCTAACCACTGCGCCACTGTGCCACCCACTTGGAATGGGCAGGCTAGGCTTGTATCCGCTGGAATTTAGAAGAGTAAGAGGTGACTTGATTGAAACATACAAGATCCTGAGGTGTCTTGATAGGGTGGATGTGGAAAAGATGTTTCCCCCGTTGGGAGAATCTAGAACTAGGGGTCACTGATTCAAAATAAGGGGCTGCCCATTTAAGACAGAGATGAGGAGAATTTTTATCTCAGTCGTGAGTCTTTGGAATTCTCTTCCTCAAAAGGCAGTGGAAGCAGAGTCTTTGAATGTTTTTAAGGCAGAGGTAGATAGGTTCATGATAAGCAAAGGGGTGAAAGATTATCGGGGGTAGATGGAAATGTGGAGTAATCAGTTCATGAGCGTATTGAATGGCGGAGCAGGCTCAAGGGGCCGAGTGGCCTACTCCTGCTCCTAATTTGTATGTTTGTATGTAAATGTCACAAATTGGAAAATTGAATCTCATAAATGTGGTAACTTGTGTTTATGAACTAGCAACAGAAAGTGACCATGAAAACTGACAGATTGTTGTTTTAAAAAAAAAAATTGGTTCGTTATTGTCCTTCAGTTGACGGAACATGCCACTCCTCTGGCCTAGGTGTAACTATCTCACTCTTGCTCTCTGGGCAACTCAGGTGGGCCATAAATACTGCCTTGCAAGTGTGTCCCAGATCCTAAGAGCAAATAAAATGTGCAGTCTCCTGATCTGTTTTGGGTTTCCTGAATTTAGAGTAGACTACATTGAGAAACAAATACAATATTATAG
Source organism: Heterodontus francisci (assembly GCF_036365525.1). NCBI lineage: Eukaryota > Metazoa > Chordata > Chondrichthyes > Heterodontiformes > Heterodontidae > Heterodontus > Heterodontus francisci. The sequence goes on along the minus strand of NC_090378.1, from coordinate 50,334,161 downwards.
ACTGAAGGAAGTACAAAATACATCTCCACTGATGTGCCAGTTGGAAGGGGTGTTATAACTGTGGACAGTGGTTTGGGAGACTAGATAAATGCAACAGGCATTTCCCATTGTTGCATGGGAAGATGCTGAGGGAAGGCGTCTCAAAGTAAGCATGGTGGGAAAAGGGTACTAAGGGAGCGCTGCACTGTTGGAGGTTCTGTCAGGTGAGATATTAAACCAAGGCCCCATCAACACTTCAGGTGAACTTTAAAGATCTCACTCTTTGAAGTAGAGCAGGGGAGTTCTCTCCATGCCCTGGTCAACATTTTATCCTTCAACCAGCACCTAAAACAGGTGATCTGGTTGTTTGTTACATTGCTGTTTGTGCAATCATGCCATGCGCAATTGGCTGCTTTATTTCCTAAATTAAAACAGTGACCATACTTCAAAAGTACCTCATTGGGTGTAAAGTGTTTTGGGATGTCCGATATCTGTAAGGGACTAGCCCCTCTGGAAAGCAGAGTAGATGGAGAAAAAGTGCTTATGTTTGGGGTGTGGAAAACAAAAAGTGTCTGCAAAGAGATACAGATAGGTTAAGGCAAAAATTTACCAGATGCAGTATAATGTGGGAAAATGTGAGGTTGTCCACTTTGTACGAAGAATAGAAAAGCAGATTATTTAAACGGAGAGAGACTGCAGAGGGATCTGGGTGTCCTCATGCATGAATCATGAAAAGTTAGCATGCAGGTACAGCAAGTAATTAGGAAGGCAAATGGAATGTTGACATTTATTGCAAGGAGCATGAGGTAGGGATATAATTGCATTGGAGGCAGTTCAGAGAAGGTTCACTAGGTTTTTTCCTGGGATGAATGGGTACCTTATGAGGAAAGATTGAGCAGGTTGGGCCTATGCTCATTGCAGTTTAGAAGAATGAGACATGACCCTATTGAAACTTTTTGTCCTCACAACTTGCTTTCTTATCTTCCTATTTTTGTATTCTTTTCTTTCTTTTCTTTCTTTTGGGCCTCCTTATCTCGAGAGACAATGGATACGCGCCTGGAGGTGGTCAGTGGTTTGTGAAGCAGCGCCTGGAGTGGCTATAAAGGCCAATTCTGGAGTGACAGGCTCTTCCACAGGTGCTGCAGAGAAATTTGTTTGTTGGGGCTGTTGCACAGTTGGCTCTCCCCTTGCGCCTCTGTCTTTTTTCCTGCCAACTACTAAGTCTCTTCGACTCGCCACAATTTAGCCCTGTCTTTATGGCTGCCCGCCAGCTCTGGCGAATGCTGGCAACTGACTCCCACGACTTGTGATCAATGTCACACGATTTCATGTCGCGTTTGCAGACGTCTTTATAACGGAGACATGGACGGCCGGTGGGTCTGATACCAGTGGCGAGCTCGCTGTACAATGTGTCTTTGGGGATCCTGCCATCTTCCATGCGGCTCACATGGCCAAGCCATCTCAAGCGCCGCTGACTCAGTAGTGTGTATAAGCTGGGGGTGTTGGCCGCTTCAAGGACTTCTGTGTTGGAGATATAGTCCTGCCACCTGATGCCAAGTATTCTCCGAAGGCAGCGAAGATGGAATGAATTGAGACGTCGCTCTTGGCTGGCATACGTTGTCCAGGCCTCGCTGCCGTAGAGCAAGGTACTGAGGACACAGGCCTGATACACTCGGACTTTTGTGTTCCGTGTCAGTGCGCCATTTTCCCACATTCTCTTGGCCAGTCTGGACATAGCAGTGGAAGCCTTACCCATGCGCTTGTTGATTTCTGCATCTAGAGACAGGTTACTGGTGATAGTTGAGCCTAGGTAGGTGAACTCTTGAACCACTTCCAGAGCGTGGTTGCCAATATTGATGGATGGAGCATTTCTGACATCCTGCCCCATGATGTTCGTTTTCTTGAGGCTGATGGTTAGGCCAAATTCATTGCAGGCAGACGCAAACCTGTCGATGAGACTCTGCAGGCATTCTTCAGTGTGAGATGTTAAAGCAGCATCGTCAGCAAAGAGGAGTTCTCTGATGAGGACTTTCCGTACTTTGGACTTCGCTCTTAGACGGGCAAGGTTGAACAACCTGCCCCCTGATCTTGTGTGGAGGAAAATTCCTTCTTCAGAGGATTTGAACGCATGTGAAAGCAGCAGGGAGAAGAAAATCCCAAAAAGTGTGGGTGCGAGAACACAGCCCTGTTTCACACCACTCAGGATAGGAAAGGGCTCTGATGAGGAGCCACCATGTTGAATTGTGCCTTTCATATTGTCATGGAATGAGGTGATGATACTTAGTAGCTTTGGTGGACATCCGATCTTTTCTAGTAGTCTGAAGAGACCACGTCTGCTGACGAGGTCAAAGGCTTTGGTGAGATCAATGAAAGCAATGTAGAGGGGCATCTGTTGTTCACGGCATTTCTCCTGTATCTGACGAAGGGAGAACAGCATGTCAATAGTCGATCTCTCTGCACGAAAGCCACACTGTGCCTCAGGGTAGACGCGCTCGGCCAGCTTCTGGAGCCTGTTCAGAGCGACTCGAGCAAAGACTTTCCCCACTATGCTGAGCAGGGAGATTCCACGGTAGTTGTTGCGGTCACCTTTGTTTTTATAGAGGGTGATGATGTTGGCATCGCGCATGTCCTGGGGTACTGCTCCCTCGTCCCAGCACAGGCATAGCAGTTCATGTAGTGCTGAGAGTATAGCAGGCTTGGCACTCTTGATTATTTCAGGGGTAATGCTGTCCTTCCCAGGGGCTTTTCCGCTGGCTAGGGAATCAATGGCATCACTGAGTTCCGATTTGGTTGGCTGTATGTCCAGCTCATCCATGACTGGTAGAGGCTGGGCTGCATTGAGGGCAGTCTCAGTGACAGCATTCTCCCTGGAGTACAGTTCTAGGTAGTGCTCAACTCAGCGGTCCATCTGTTTGCGTTGGTCAGTGATTATGTCCCCCGATTTAGATTTGAGGGGGGTGATCTTCTTGATGGTTGGCCCAAGAGCTCTCTTCATGCCATCATACATTCCTCTGATGTTTCCGGTGTCTGAGGCCAGCTGAATATGACTGCATAGGTGTTGCCAGTAGTCGTTTGCGCAACGCCTAGCTGTTCTTTGTGCAGTACTTCTGGCTGCTTTAAGTGCTGCGGATGTTAAATCGCTGGGGGCTTTCTTGTAGTTCAAAAGTGCAATGCGCTTAGCGGCTATGACAGGTTCCAGCTCTTCATTATGAGATTGAAACCAGTCTGCATTTCTCTTCGCACTTTTGCCGTAGGTGGTCAAAGCTGACTCATAGATGGCGTCTCTGATGTGGGCCCACTTGGTCTCAGCATCCCCTGTGGGAGTGTTTTGAAGGGCTGTTTCAAGTGAATTTAGAAATTTTTGTAACAGCTGTGGGTGAGAAATTCTGCTCGTGTTGATGCGCGGGTGGCCCTTCTGCTTGGAATGATGCAACTTCTTTGGTCTGAGTCTAACCTTGCTGCACACCAGGGAGTGGTCGGTGTCGCAGTCCGCACTGTGGAAGCTGCGTGTGATTTGAACACTGTTTAAGGCGGCTCGCCTTGTGACAATGAGGTCTAGCTGGTGCCAACGACGTGATCTTGGGTGCCTCCATGAAACCTGGTGACAGGGTTTAGTGTGAAAGAATGAGTTGGTGATGCAGAGGTTATGATAGGTACACAACTCAAGCAGTCTCTGCCCGTTCTCATTCATCCTTCCAACGCCATAGCGCCCAAGGCAGGAGGGCCATGAGTCATGGTCGGCCCCAACCCTGGCATTAAAGTCCCCCAGCAGGAATAGGTGTTCGGTGTTGGGGATGCTGCTAATGATGTTATGGAGTTGTTCATAGAACTGGTCTTTAGCTTCAGGTGCGGAGCAGAGTGTTGGAGCATAGATGCTGAGTAGGTGTACTGGACCAGAGGTGGTGAGCAGTCGGATGGACAGTATGCGTTCCGAGCCATTTGAGGGAGGCTCTATCATGCTGAGCAAGGAGTTTCTGAGGGCGAAGCCCACTCCATGCTGTCTTGGTTCTTCAGGATCCCTGCCCTGCAAGAAGAAGGTGTAGTCTTGCTCTGCTAGAGAGCCACTCGCGGGGAGGCGAGTCTCCTGAAGTGCTGCAATGTCCACATTGAATCTACTGAGCTCGTTGTTAATGATGGCGGTCTTCCGAGAATCGTTGATTTGTGTAAGGTCTTCCGACAGGCCAGGACACATAGTTCTGACGTTCCAGCTTGCAAAGCGAAGGGCTGGTACCTTCTTTCCTTTTATCATGTTGTTTGGTGCGGTGTATCAGTCCACCTTTCGGGCAATGACCCTGAGCTCCAAGCACCCATTGAAGCAGGCAGACTGTGGCGGGACAGAACCTTATTGACCGGGGGCTGCCCGGTTTGAGGCGGGCGGTAGCTGTCCAGTGAGGTGCAGTGACCTCTCCCACCGACAAAGGCAACCCGTAGCGCCCAGTTTCTACGCCAATTTATCTGGACTTATAACCCGTAACTGCTGCCTTCCGTGTTGTTTTAGTCGCTGTGAGGCAACTATGGAGTGACCTCTCCATGGCGCATGCCTGGGCAAATTTATGGAGGTTGAGAGTTGCCCAGTCGTCAAAACCCCCCTCTCGGCCTTTCTGGTGGGGTCCAAAGGAGTGCAGGACACGACGTTTGGCACCAGTATGGCTGCAGGAACTGTCCTCACAACTTGCTTTCTTATCTTCCTATTTTTGTATAGTCAGCAAATTAGGCTGTAATACACTCTGTCCCTTCATCCAAGTCATTAATATAGATTGTAAATAGTTGAGGCCCCAGCACTGAACCCTTTGGCACCCCATTAGTTAGTTTGCCAACCTGAAATGCCCCATTTATCCCAACTCTCTGTTTTCTGTTAATTAGCCAGTCCTCTATCCATGCTAATATATTACCCCCAACACCATGTGCTCTTACCTTGTGCAGTAACCTTTTATGTGGCCCCTTATCGAACGCCTTTTGGAAATCCAAGTACACATCTACTGGTTCCCCTTTATCCACCCTGTTTGTTACATCCTCAAAGAACTCTGTTACAAGTGCTTTATTTTTAATTTAAAAAACTTGGAGTTCTGTGTTTTGAAAGACTGAGGGAAAAAAGGATTTTCTCAGAGCATTGAATGCTGAACTGGGTGGGGAACAGCCTGCAAGGCAATTGGTTTCCAAGCAACTCAGCAGAGGGAAATGATTGTCACATGACTGGATTGTTGGAGAGTTTTAGTTTCATTTTGGCAGTGGGAAAGTAGTGTGTGCTGGACAAACAGGCATGCAATGAACTGGGGCTGTGATATACTTGCAGACCAGATAAATAAGACTACTGTCTGTGAAAGAAGACTTGCATCTCTCTTGAAAAGAAATTCTGCATTTGAGGTAGTGGCTGTGTTCTGCCTGGAGAGAAAAAAGACCCGGCAAGAGGAGTTGCTACACTCCTTGGAGGAGCACAGCTTTGCAGAGAGAAAGCCCCTGCATTTTAAAGGTAACAGATTTCTACTGCCTCCAGTCTCTCAAGAATCCCTACCTCGAGTGATTCCTGTTAGTCCTGTGTTTTTCAGGAGATCTTGAAATCTCAAGAGAGCTTTTACTGTTAGACTGCTACTTAAAATATCCAAGTAGACCTGTTGCTACACCCTTTTGCTGAAAGATCTGTGTGACGCCCGCTGCAGGTGAATTGCCTTGAACGCCTACCCATCACAAACTGTTCATTAATCTCACCTGGAGAGACTTCGAGTGGCATCTGACTATTCGACTCTGGGACACCTCACCAATCTGGTAATATCCTATCAGACTGTGATGACCAATTATTCCTAAGAAATCGTTACAACTCAAAACACTTCTTTTTCCCCGGTTAACAGATTTTTGAATGTGTGTGTGTGCATGAGGGTTAGGAAGAATAAGTTATAATTTTTTATATATAGATTTATCTCATTGTTTAAGATTTTTGGTTTATTAATAAACAGTCTTGTTGTTTAAAGTAACCTGGTTTGGTGTGCTTTATTCTGGGGGATAAATAAAGTGTTTACTTTGACTAATTGCCTGTCGGTGGGAAACTACTTATATGCTGTGACCCGTGGAGTAGTGGGCCAGAATAACAGTGCATTACTCCCGCCTTGGTCATAACTTTGTCATACATGATTTCCCTTTCATAAAACCATGTCGACTCTGCCTGATTGCATTATGATTTTCTAAATGTCCTGTTACTACTACTTCAATAATGAATTCTAGCATTTTCCCAATGACAGATGTTAGGCCAACTGGCCCATAGTTTCCTGCTTTCTCTCTCCCTCCTTTCTTAAATAGATGTTTTCCAATCCGTGCAGACCTTTCCAGAATCTAGGGAATTTTGAAAGATTACAACCCATGCATCTATTATCTCTGCCGCACTTCTTTTAAGACCCTCTGATGCAGGCCGTCACTTAACATGTTTGTCTTTCTTTGCAGCCTCTCTGTGTCCTCCCCATACCTTACCTTTCCACCTGCCTATCATCAGCAAACTTGGATACATTACTCTCTATCTCTTCTAAGTCATTGATTTAGACTGTAAATAGCTAAGGCCCCAGCACTAATCCTTGCGGCCCTCCACTATTCACTGTCTGCCAACTTGAAAATGTCCCATTCATGCCCATTCTTTGCTTCCTGTTTGTTAACCAATCCTCCAGCTGTTCCAATATATTGCCCCCAACTCCATGAGCCCTTATCTTGCCGATTAACCTTTTGTGTGGCACCATTGCCAATGCCTTTTGGAAATCCAGGTCTACTACATCTACTGGTTCCCCTTTATCTACCCTACTAGTTACATTCGCAAAAAACGAATAAGTTTGTCAAATGGGATTTCCCTTTAGTAAACCCATGTTAACTTCTAATTGTACTGTGCTTTTGTTAGTGCGTTATTAAGACTTCCTTAAGAATAGATTCCAGCATTTTCCCAACAACTGATGTTGGGCTAACTGGCCTTTAGTGCACTGTTTCCGCTCTCCCTCCTTTCTTGAAAAGCGGTGTAACATTTGCCCATTTCCAATCTGATGGGACCGCTCCCGAATCTAAGGAATTTTGGAAAATTATAGCTAGCGCATCCACTAGCTCTGCAGCTATCTTTTTTTAGAACCCTACGGTGTAGGCCATCAGGTCCTGGGGATTTGTTGGGTTTCAGTCCCTTAAATTTCTCCAATTCTTTTTCTCTGCTGATATTAATTTCCTTAATTTCCTCACTCTTTTTGTCCCCTAGGTTACCGTCTTTGTATGAAACTTGTGTCTTCTAATGTGAAGACAGACCCAAAATATTTGTTCAATGCCTCTGCCATTTCCTCATTCCCCATGATAATTTCTCCTGTCTCTGTTTCTAAGGGACTAAGGGACTCTGTTTACTTAAGCTACTCTCTTCCTTTTTATATACCTATAAAGGCTCTTACTATCTTTTTTTATTACTCATTTACTTTAATTCTATTTTTTCCTTTTATATCAACTTTTTGGTGGTTCTTTGCTGGTTTCTAAAACACTCCCGATTCTCAGACTTGATAATTTTTTTTTACAACATTGTAAGCCTCTTCTTTTAATCTGATACTATCCTTAACTTCCTGAGTGAGCCACGTATGGGTCATTCTTGCTGAGCTTTTGTTTTTCAGTGGAATGTATTTTTGTTCAACATTTTGAATTGTTTCTTTAAAGGTTTCCCACTGTTCATTTGCCACTAAACCTTTCAGAATATTTATCCAATTTGCCTTAGCCTGTTCTCCCCTCATACCACAAAATTGGCTTTGTTTAAGTTTAGTCCCATTAGTTTTCCTAATACTTTAGTAATAGTGTTTTGTTTTAAGTTCCTCCCTCCCTTTTTTGCCTCTTGATTTTCTACTATTCTTGGAATTTTTTTGTGGGCTCCGTGAAGGCAAACCCATGACCTCTACCACCTAGAAGGATAAGGGCAGCAAATGCATGGGAATACCACCACCTGCAAGTTCTCCTCCAAGCCGCACACCATCCTGACTTGGAACTATATTGCAGTTCCTTCACTGTGGCTGGATCAAAGTCCTAGAACTCCCTTCCTAACAGCACTGTGGGTGTACCTACCCCACATGGACTGCAGCGGTTCAAGAAGGCAGCTCACCACCACCTTCTCGAGGGTAATTAGCGATGGGCAATAAATGCTGGCCTAGCCAGCGACACCCACATTCCATGAACAAATAATAAAAAAAGATACAAGGGACCAATGTTTACTTTAGCTACTCTCCCTTTTTATATGCTTGTCTTGCTAGTTTACTCATTCTAATTTCTACCTTTTTTTTTGTTTAATCGTCCTTTGTTGGTTTCTAAAATGTTCCCAATCTTCAGGGCTACCGCTAATCTTTGCAGAATTGTACGCCTTTTCTTTCAATTTGATGCCATCCTTCACTTCCTTATTTCGTCCTGAATGGTGCATCCTTCTCGTAGACAAGCCAGAATCTGACAACTTTGAGTGAAAAAGTTTCTCCTCTTTTCCCCTCGAGATCTTTATCCAATGATTTTAAATCCATGACCTCTAGTTATTGACTCAATAGTTATTCCCTTATATAACTATCAAAATCTCTCATCATCCTGAAAACCTCTGTTAGGTCACCTCTTAACCTCTATTCCAAGAAGAATAATCCTAACTTTTCCAACCTGTCCTCAAAACTGATGTCCCTCTTCCTTGGTAACATCCTGGTAAATCTCAACTAGTGATTTATAAAGTTCTAGCTGGAGTTGATCTCCATTATTACAAACTGTTCTTGCTAATCATCAGAACTAGTTAAAGCTCCAGTATGTTCTAACTCATTTGTAGACGGTCTGTAATAAAACATTGATCAGAGATTACTTCTTGCATAAATTAAGATTGCCATTTTTAGCATTGTGAATGAGAAATTAATATACATTAATAAATGTGAGAGAAAGTGGAAATGTCATCCTTTACTGGATATCTTTCAGATGTCATTTTGATGCATGGTTCTTTTGGTTTTCCAAAAGTCGATTCAAGGAGAAGTGAATGCATGAGATCAATATGCATTTGACAAAAATTAAAAGTTACTAAAAACTAAATAGATATGTAGAATTAGTTTACATTTGTAATAACACCTGGATTTTTTCTTCTTTTCCAGATGAGACCGAGTCTCCGAGTGTATTTGAGGCAAAGTGGAGTCAGATTTTGGATCCACCCTCTCATTTGTTATCTCTAAATCCAGCCTTGTCTAATGTGAATGTGGGAGCATTGTCCAGTGAGGTGCAAGCAAGACTAAAATGCCGTTCTTCACCTAAATCCGAGATTGCAATATTTGGGAGAGGGGATCACTGTCTTAATGGAAATGATGCTTTGGAAGATCTAGGGCTTGATGTGCAGAGAATTAATAATGTAGGAGTCCCTGTGAGGAATAAAAACAATAGTTGTGATCATTGGCCAAATTCTTCTAAATCATCAGTCAATTCTGCTTGTGAAAATGAAGTGAGCTTTTCTGAAGATATGAGTTCTTCAAGTACATTTGGGTTAGTTCTACAGAATTCTGACAGCCAACCAGCACGGTGTGGTGACGTATTGCAGGAGGACAACGCAAACAGCCAAAATATGTTGAATATTAACAGCTTTATAGTAGAAAACACAAACTTGCAAAGTGACCAGTTGTTATCTGACATGAATGGTCAAACTGAGAAGACTGTTACAATGAAAAGTATTGAACAATTAAACACACTCTATACAGATGAGTTGTCTGTCAACACTGCATTTGAAAGTTTAAGGAACTGTGCAGATTTGGAAAATGTATTGCCTAATTCAAAGGGATCTTGGATAGTGGATGATTTATCAGTTGTTTGTGAACAGAATGTATTGTCTGGGTTTGGTGGTGCTACTGACATAAATGAATTAAGTGATTCATTCTCTAGAAAAATTGAAGCAAATGATGCTATAGAACTTGAAGATGAGTCAATAACACACATTGAAAACAGTTCATTTGTGAAACCTGGGGATGAAGTGAATGGAAGTCTGAATGAAACAGTTAATACACAGATATTGGGTGACCTGGATAATTTTACTGGGCTGAAAATGGACTCTGAAAAAACACAATCTCAACAATCTGAGACCTGTTCTGTGAACAACAAGCCAAATCTGATTGCAGTACAATATAACTCCACAAATAATGGTAATTGTGGAGATGATGGTGGTCATTTTGAGAATGCGATCAGTAGTATGAGTGTTCATCAAAAAAACAGTGAAAGCAACGACATTCTGTTCATGCAGGGATATACCACTGACCTGTCTCATCATGCAAATAAAATATCATCTCAGTCCGAAGCAATGTTTGATAACTTACCTCAGTGCATGAGACAAAGCAATCATCAAGCATTGGAAGATGATGCATTATTACAAAGCAAGATTATGGAGAAAGACTCTGGAAATAATGGTGGGATTGTTTTAGATCTAACAAAGCCATTGGCAGACTCTGTGGTTCCTGATAAAGATTGGTTGGAAGGATCGCATGCCCATTATGCTGATGTGATGGAACAGGTGTCAACACCTTACTGTTCATGTGGTGGATTAGACGCTACATCCATCCCAAGTTCAACCACAGCCTGTGTTTCTAAATCTTTGCCTTTAAAGGAGGATTCAGTGACTGAGGAGAAGGAGATTGAGGAGAGCAAGTCAGAAAGTTACAACTACACCCAACAGCGGGAAAACGATGCATTGGAAGCAGGAGTGGCTAATGGTTTGACCAAATTAAGTATTTCTACTGATATTGCTGATCAATTGAAAGACAATTATTTTAACACTCCCACCCAGACTACTACAGTAACTTGCGCACGTGAAAATGCGGCAAAATTAGCGCTAAATAACGCACAACCAGTCAGTATTCCATTTGGAGGTGCTAGACCCAAGCAACCCTTGAACCTGAAACTACAGATCCCAAAACCTTTGACTAACCAATTATTGAATGACTTGGGCTCAACTAACCCAGCATACAACACAAAAAACAAAAATGTAGGTTTGTTTGATAAAACAGACTCCCCTGAAGATTCCTCCTTGTGTGCTTTGAATGGTGGTGCTTTAGTACCAGATTGCAGCATTAATGGCGATGAATTAGGAGTGTGTTTTAGTGGGGCTTCCAAAGTTATCAACTCTGATTATACTTTGGGATCTGAAAGTCCAGATAATGACCTACGAGCTGGACAGTTTCCAGGAGCCCTCAGAAAGCCATTTACAACTCTAGGTGATGTAGCTCCAGTATGGGTACCAGATTCCCAAGCACCAAACTGTATGAAATGTGAGCTGAAGTTTACATTCACAAAGAGGCGTCATCACTGCAGAGCTTGTGGAAAGGTGAGTTGTCTTTCTGATTATGTGTACTTACATTTTTCAAAGATTTTGAACAGTCATATGATTTAAACAGGATGTGAATTGAGTGGTTGAGTGGAGTACCTTGGGAAAGTAACCAAAAAGATAAGTAATGCTTTAAGTTGACCTGTTGGCAATGACACTGATTACCAGCAACTAACTGGAGATGACTTATGCTTCAACTTCTGTTTGCTGCTTAAAACAATCCTGTTGTACCCAAGACCAGCTCAAAGGATGCTTGTTTTTATGCCCTTTTCTCTCCTTGCACACTGCTTGTTCTCTGCTCAGCACCTCCTCCAACAGCCTGGCTAGGAATTGTAGCCAGCAGTGGGTAATTTGAATCTTACCAGTTCAAAATGCAATAGTCTTGTACTTAATAGTGCTGTGGTACCTATTAGATTTCCAGTGTGGCAGCATTTTTGCTGGAAAGTTTGCCTGATCTTTTAGCACTCTTCATAGTTTGTATTTTGATGCTTTGCTTTCTTTGTAAGCTATTTTACAAGTAGAATGAATGTATTGACTTGTAAAATTCCAGTCTAAAAAGAAAATACAGTTTTATGTCCTATTGCATTTCATGTTGTTTTACAAAATAGTAATAGAGGCTTGGGCCTAATTACCACAATGGATTTATACATTTTTTATCATAGCACATCTGTGAACGAGTTATTTTTGTTTACTATCCTTCATCCATTTCTGTCTTGTCACCACATTGCCTTAATGCTATGGGTCTTAATCTTTTTACTTTTTTATGTGCTTTTTATCAAACACTTTCAAAGTCAAAACAAATATAATCTTCACTAATTTCAATTCCTGTCTGTCCCAGTATCATCAGTACATCTTCATTGGATTCTGCTGTTGTCCCTTATGATGTGTTTTCATTTCCTCCATCTGATATACTCTGTGGGCACATCTGTGAATGTGGTTAGGTAATAGTAATGTAGGACATAATAAGCGAGGCCTGGACAACGTATGCCAGCCAAGAGCGACGTCTCAATTCATTCCATCTTCGCTGCCTTCGGAGAATACTTGGCATCAGGTGGCAGGACTATATCTCCAACACAGAAGTCCTTGAAGCGGCCAACATCCCCAGCTTATACACACTACTGAGTCAGCGGCGCTTGAGATGGCTTGGCCATGTGAGCCGCATGGAAGATGGCAGGATCCCCAAAGACACATTGTACAGCGAGCTCGCCACTGGTATCAGACCCACCGGCCGTCCATGTCTCCGTTATAAAGACGTCTGCAAACGCGACATGAAATCGTGTGACATTGATCACAAGTCGTGGGAGTCAGTTGCCAGCATTCGCCAGAGCTGGCGGGCAGCCATAAAGACAGGGCTAAATTGTGGCGAGTCGAAGAGACTTAGTAGTTGGCAGGAAAAAAGACAGAGGCGCAAGGGGAGAGCCAACTGTGCAACAGCCCCAACAAACAAATTTCTCTGCAGCACCTGTGGAAGAGCCTGTCACTCCAGAATTGGCCTTTATAGCCACTCCAGGCGCTGCTTCACAAACCACTGACCACCTCCAGGCGCGTATCCATTGTCTCTCGAGATAAGGAGGCCCAAAAAGAAAAAGAAAAAAGACATAATAGTATACATTTTGCACATCTTGGCTGAGGACTGTAGTATGTGACTATTTGCATAAGTTCACTTTAGTGAACTGACAATAATGGTTAAGCCTTGATGGTTGGTAAATGAAATTAAATGTTGTGAATCTGCAAGTAAACTGAATCGTTAATGCAGAGTAGCCACTGAATGGAATATCAATCTTAGCTGGCATTTTTATAACTACCTAGATTTCTCATTTCAAAAAAAAATGTTATGAAGGACCACAGTCCATAGTGTAAGACACTACCCAGGTTTAAGAGTGGGAGACCATTGAGTTAAATCAAGAGTGGTATGTTGAACGATGTCAATCTTTGTTTCACTAGACTACTGATGGTCAGAAAGATTGTACAATAAGGGAGGTAAAGAGTTCTGATATCCTAGAAAAGAATGAGTTAAATTCAGTTAACCTACATAAAAGTAACTTTAAAAAAAAAATTAATTCATGGGATGTGAGTGCTGCTGGCAAGGTCAGCATTTGTTGCCCATCCCTAATTGCCCTTGAGAAGGTGGTGCCTTCTTGAATTGCTGCTGTCCATGTGGTGTAGGTACAGCTACAGTGTTAGGAAGGGAGTTGCAGGTTTTTGACCCCATGACAGTGAAGGAAAGATTTAATTCCAAGTCAGGATGGTGAGTGACTTGGAGGGGAACTTGCTGGTGTTGCCATGTGTCTGCTGCCCTTGCCCTTCTCGATGGTAGATTTGGCAGGCTTGGAAGATACTGTTGAAGGAAGCTTGTCAAGTTGCTGCAGTGCATCTTGTAAATGGTACACAGTGAAGTCACTGTGCTGGTGGAGGAGGCAGTGGATGTTTAAGGTGGTGGACAGGGTGCCAATCGAGTAGGCTGCTTTGTCCTGGATGGTGAGCTTTGAAGGTTATTAGAGCTGCACTCATCCAGGCAAGTAGAGAGTATTCCATCACACTCCTGATTTGTGCCTTGTAGATGGTGGACAGACTCTGGGGAGTCACAAGGTCAGTTATTCGCTGTAAAATTCCCAACCACTGAACTGCTCTTGTAGCCACATTGTTTATATGGCTGGTCCAGTTAAGTTTCTGGTCAGTAGTAACCCCCAGGATGTTGGTGGGGGGGTGGGTGGAATTCAGTGAGGGTAATGCTGTTGAACCAGGGAAGGTGGTTAGATTGCCTCTTGTTGGAGATGGTCATTGCCTGCTACTCATGTGCCACAAATGTTACATGTCACTTATCAGCCTAAACTGGAAGGTTGTTCATGCGGGCACGGAGTTCTTCATCTGAGGAGTCATGAATGGTACTGAACACTGTACAATCATCAGCGAACATGTCCACTTCTGACCTTATGACAGAGGGAAGTTCATTGATGAAGCATCTGAAGATGGTTGGGCCTAGAACATTACCTTGAGGAACTCTTGCAGTGATCTCCTGGGGCTGAGATGATTGGCCTTCAACAAGCACAGCTATCTTCCTTTGTTCTAGGTATGACTTCAACCAGTGGAGAGTCTCCCCCTGCTTCCCATTGACTTCAATTTTGCTGGGGCTTCTTGATGCCAGACTCGGCCAAATGTTGTCTTGATGTTAAGGGTAGTTACGCTCAACTCACTTCTGGAATTCAACTCTTTTTTGTCCATGCTTGGACCAAGGCTGTAATGAAGTCAGGAGCTGAGTGGCACTGGTGGAGCATTAGTGAGCAGGTTATTGCTGAGTAAGTGCCACTCGATAGCACTGCCCATGACATCTTCCATCACTTTGCTGAAGTTTGAGAGTAGACTGATCGGGTGTTAATTGTCCGGATTGGATTTGTCCTGCCTTTTGTGAACAGGACATACCTGGGCAATTTTCCACATTATTGGGTAGATGCCAGTGCTGTAGCTGTTGTCAAGAAAACACCAAATGAGGATTTTTAATTCATCGGTTGGAAACCTTCTTTAAACTTTTAAAAGCATCTGGGATCCGACAGTTAACTTGCAAAAAGTTGGCAGCCAAGATGGCCATCACAATTTGCATTGAAATACCTCACATTCCAGGACATCGAATTGAAGATGCATGTCGAACAAGTTTGCATCCAGGACAATGCCACATGAATTTGGAGTCCGATAGCAGCTTCACTTCTAATGGCAAAACATTCAAAGCCATCTTGGAAAATTAACAGTGCAGTCATATCTCCAGGGGGTGAAGATTGAAACAGAGAGACTTGAGAGATATTGAAAATACCTAGTCTCAAATCTAATTAACTTGCAGGCGAGGACATTAGACAATCATGTGACTGCACCCCCCCCCCCCCCCCCAAACAATATGTGGAAAAACTAAGTCTTTTGCAAAAGGACAAGCTCCTGATACTTTGAAGCAGACAAACTTTGAGTGCTAATCAGACAAGACCTCAGTGGGGCTCTCACTCTTAAACATTGCAAGTTTGAAACCTGTCTGCGACTGTGGAATCCTGAAGTCTACCATTGCTGCAGACAGAGACCCTGGGGAGAAAAGCCACCTAAGGAAGACCCTGATCCAAGTGGGCCAGCCACAAAGTGCACTTCTACAGCCAAAGATGTCGAGATCACATCTTCAGCCGGAAGACAACCAAATTACCCAACTCCACGTACTATGTACTTGTTCTGGACTTTAATCCAAACCAGATTCTTTCTTATCACTCTGTACTCTATTTGTGTGTGTCATTCTCGTGTGCGTGACAGAGTGAAAGTGTAGCATAGTTTTATTATTTTATCTAGATTGGGTTTAGATTTTTTTTAAGTACAATGAACTAACCTCTTGTTTAAACTTGAGAAAACCTGCCAGATTGGTTGTTTTGTGATCACAACAAAGGAAAAAGGTAAAACACTCACTGACGTGGTATGCACATCCAAAGTTGTAAAAGGAATATACCCTGTTGCGATTAACAAGGAGAAGGACTAGAGAGGAATTTTGTGACCTCCTCCTCACCTGATCGTAACACTCTGCTGGAACAGCTTGACTAGAGGCGTGGCTAGTTCTGGAGTGCATTCTTCTGTACTACAGCTGGGATGTTTTCAGGGCCCATAGTCTTTGCTGTATCCAGTACCTTCAGCTGTTTCTTTATCACATGGAATGGCATTTGTGATGCTGGGGTCCTTGGGAGGTGATGGATCATCCACTTAACATTTCTGGCTGAAGCTGTTAGTACATGTTTCAGCCTTGTCTTTTGCACTGATATGCTGGGCTCCCCTAATCATTTGAGGATGGGGATGTTTGTGGAGCCTCCTCTGGTTAATTGCTTAATTATCCACCACAATTCCCGATTGGATATGGCAGAACTGCAGAGCTTTGACCTGAACCGTTGTTTGTGGGATCACTTTGCCCTGTCCATTGCAAACTACTACTTTTAGCATGCATGTAGTCCTATCTTGTAGCTTCAGCAGGTTGGCACCTCATTTTTAGGTATGTCTCATGCTGCTCCTGGCATGCCCTCGTGCACTCTTCATTGAACTAGGGTTTATCCCTTGGCTTGATGGTAATGGTAGAGTGAGTGGTATGCCGGGCTGTGAGGTTACAGATTGTGGTTGAATACAGTTCTGCTGCTCTAATAGACACTGTGGGCTCCTGAATGCCAAGTTTTGAACTGCTAGATCTGTTTTGAATCTGTCCCATTTAGGATAGTGGTAGTGCCACACAGCATGATGGAGGGTATCCTTAGTGTGAAGACGGGACTTCAAAGAACAAAGAAAATTACAGCACAGGAACAGGCCCTTCGGCCCTCCAAGCCTGCGCCGATCCAGATCCTCTATCTAAACATGTCGCCTATTTTCTAAGGGTCTGTATCTCTTTGCTTCCTGCCCATTCATGTATCTGTCTAGATACATCTTAAAAGACGCTATCGTGCCAGCGTCTACCACCTCCGCTGGCAACGCGTTCCAGGCACCCACCACCCTCTGCGTAAAGAACTTTCCACGCATAT
Source organism: Heterodontus francisci (assembly GCF_036365525.1). Taxonomy (NCBI): domain Eukaryota; kingdom Metazoa; phylum Chordata; class Chondrichthyes; order Heterodontiformes; family Heterodontidae; genus Heterodontus; species Heterodontus francisci. The sequence goes on along the minus strand of NC_090378.1, from coordinate 50,317,358 downwards.
CCCCCCTAAACTTTTCCCCTCTCACTTTGAACTCGTGACCCCTAGTAATTGAATCGCCCACTCTGGGGAAAAAGCTTCTTGCTATCCACACTGTCGATACCTCTTATGATTTTGTACACCTCAATCAGGTCCCCCCTCAACCTCTGTCTTTCTAATGAAAATAATCCTAATCTGCTCAACCTCTCTTCATAGCTAGCGCCCTCCATACCAGGCAACATCCTGGTGAACCTCCTCTGCACCCTCTCCAAAGCATCTACATCCTTTTGGTAATGTGGCGACCAGAACTGCACGCAGTGTTCCAAATGTGGCCGAACCAAAGTCTTATACAACTGTAACATGACCTGCCAACTCTTGTACTCAATACCCCGTCCGATGAAGGAAAGCATGCCGTATGCCTTCTTGACCACTCTATTGACCTGCGTTGCCACCTTCAGGGAACAATGGACCTGAAGACCCAAATCTCTCTGCACATCAATTTTCCCCAGGACTTTTCCATTTACTGTATAATTCACTCTTGAATTGGATCTTCCAAAATGCATCACCTCACATTTGCCCTGATTGAACTCCATCTGCCATTTCTCTGCCCAACTCTCCAATCTATTTATATTCTGTTGTATTCTCTGACAGTCCCCTTCACTATCTGCTACTCCACCAATCTTAGTGTCGTCTACAAACTTGCTAATCAGACCACCTATACTTTCCTCCAAATCATTTATGTATATCACAAACAACAGTGGTCCCAGCACGGATCCCTGTGCAACACCACTGGTCACACGTCTCCATTTTGAGAAACTCCCTTCCACTGCTACTCTCTGTCTCCTGTTGCCCAGCCAGTTCTTTATCCATCTAGCTAGTACACCCTGGACCCCATGCGCCTTCACTTTCTCCATCAGCCTACCATGGGGAGCCTTATCAAACGCCTTACTGAAGTCCATGTATATGACATCTACAGCCCTTCCCTCATCAATCAACTTTGTCACTTCCTCAAAGAATTCTATTAAGTTGGTAAGACATGACCTTCCCTGCACAAAACCATGTTGCCTATCACTGATAAGCCCATTTTCTTCCAAATGGGAATAGATCCTATCCCTCAGTATCTTCTCCAGCAGCTTCCCTACCACTGACGTCAGGCTCACCGGTCTATAATTACCTGGATTTTCCCTGCTACCCTTCTTAAACAAGGGGACAACATTAGCAATTCTCCAGTCCTCCGGGACCTCACCCGTGTTTAAGGATGCTGCAAAGATATCTGTTAAGGCCCCAGCTATTTCCTCTCTCGCTTCCCTCAGTAACCTGGGATAGATCCCATCCGGACCTGGGGACTTGTCCACCTTAATGCCTTTTAGAATACCCAACACTTCCTCCCTCCTTATGCCGACTTGACCTAGAGTAATCAAACATCTGTCCCTAACCTCAACATCCGTCATGTCCCTCTCCTCGGTGAATACCGATGCAAAGTACTCGTTTAGAATCTCGCCCATTTTCTCTGACGCCACGCATAACTTTCCTCCTTTGTCCTTGAGTGGGTCAATCCTTTCTCTAGTTACCCTCTTTCTCCTTATATATGAATAAAAGGCTTTGGGATTTTCCTTAACCCTGTTTGCTAAAGATATTTCATGACCCCTTTTAGCCCTCTTAATTCCTGGTTTCAGATTGGTCCTACATTCCCGATATTCTCTCAAAGCTTCGTGTTTCTTCAGCCGCCTAGACCTTTATGTATGCTTCCTTTTTCCTCTTAGCTAGTCTCACAATTTCACCTGTCATCCATGGTTCCCTAATCTTGCCATTTCTATCCCTCATTTTCACAGGAACATGTCTCTCCTGCACGCTAATCAACCTCTCTTTAAAAGCCTCCCACTTATCAAATGTGGATTTATCTTCAAACAGCTGCTCCCAATCTACATTCCCCAGCTCCTGCCGAATTTTGGTATAGTTGGCCTTCCCCCAATTTAACACTCTTCCTTTGGGACCACTCTCGTCTTTGTCCATGAGTATTCTAAAACTTACGGAATTGTGATCACTATTCCCAAAGTAGTCCCCTACTGAAACTTCAACCACCTGGCCGGGCTCATTCCCCAACACCAGGTCCAGTATGGCCCCTTCCCGAGTTGGACTATTTACATACTGCTCTAGAAAACCCTCCTGGATGCTCCTTACAAATTCTGCTCCATCTAGACCTCTAACACTAAGTGAATCCCAGTCAATGTTGGGAAAATTAAAATCTCCTATCACCACCACCCTGTTGCTCCTACATCTTTCCATAATCTGTTTACATATTTGTACCTCTATCTCACGCTCGCTGTTGGGAGGCCTGTAGTACAGCCCCAACATTGTTACCGCACCCGTCCTATTTCTGAGTTCTGCCCATATTGCCTCACTGCTCGAGTCCTCCATCGTGCCCTCCTTCAGCACAGCTGTGATATCCTCTTTGACCAGTACTGCAACTCCTCCACCCCTTTTACCTCCCTCTCTATCCTGCCGGAAGCATCGATATCCTGGGATATTTAGTTGCCAATCATGCCCTTCCCTCAACCAAGTCTCAGTAATAGCAATAACATCATACTCCCAGGTACTAATCCAAGCCCTAAGTTCATCTGCTTTACCTACTACACTTCTTGCATTAAAACAAATGCACCTCAGACCACCAGTCCCTTTGCGTTCATCATCTGCTCCCTGTCTACTCTTTCCCTTAGTCACGCTGACTTCATTATCTAGTTCCTTACAGGTTTTAGTTACTACCTCCTTCCTGTCCACTGACCTCCTCAATTGGTTCCCATCCCCCTGCCACATTAGTTTAAACCCTCCCCAACAGCGTTAGCAAAAGCACCCCCAAGGACATTGGTTCCAGTCCGGCCCAGGTGTAGACCGTCCAATTTGTAATAGTCCCACCTCCCCCAGAACCGGTCCCAATGTCCCAAAAATCTGAACCCCTCCCTCCTGCACCATCTCTCAAGCCACGCATTCATCCTGACTATTCTTTCATTTCTACTCTGACTATCACGTGGCACTGGTAGCAATCCTGAGATTACTACATCTGAGGTCCTACTTTTTAACTTGGCTCCTAACTCCCTAAATTCTGCTTGTAGGACCTCATCCCGTTTTTTACCTATATCATTGGTGCCTATGTGCACAACGACAACTGGCTGTTCACCCTCCCCCTTCAGAATGTTCTGCAGCCGATCTGAGACATCCCTGACCCGTGCACCTGGGAGACAACATACCATTCGGGAGTCTTGTTTTCGACCACAGAACCGCCTATCTACTCCCCTTACAATCGAATCCCCGATGACTATAGCCCTTCCACTCTTTTTCCCGCCCTTCTGAACAGCAGAGCCAGCCACGGTGCCATGAATCTGGCTACTGCTGCCTTCCCCTGGTGAGCCATCTCCCTCAACAGTATCCAAAACGGTATACCTGTTTTGGAGGGAGATGACTGCAGGGGACACCTGCGCTGCCTTCCTGCTCTTTCTCTGCCTTTTGGTCGCCCATTCCCTTCATCTCCACAAGGATTGCGCAGTGGTCTCTCCTACCAGTACCGTCATGGACGGATGCATTTTTGACAAGTAGATAGGTGAGGGTGAAGTCAAATAAGTTTTTCCCTTGTGTTCATTCTCTCACCACCTGCCACAGACCTGGTCTGGCAGATATGTCATTTAGTGCTTGGTCATTAGTGGTGCTACCCAGCCACTCTTGGTGATGGACATTGAAGCCTCCCACCCCTACATTTTGTGCCCTTGCTGTCCAGTGCTGCTTCCAAGTGGTGCTGACTCATCAGCTGAGGGAGGGCGGTAGGTAGTACTCAGCAGGAGGTTTCTTTGCCCATGTTTGACCTGGTGCCATGAAACTTCATGGGATCCGGAGTCAATGTTTAGGACACCCTCTAGAGCCACTCCATCCTGACCGTATACCACTGTGCTGCCACGTCTGGTGAGTCTGTACTGCCGTTGGTACAGGACATACCTCGGGATGGTGATGGAGGAGTCTGGGACATTGGCTGTAGGGTCTGATTCGGTGAGTAGTATGACTGTGCCTTTGTTTCCGGTAACTGGATTGATGGCGGGTGGTCGTTTGGTTTCATTCTTTTTCAACTTTCCCGGAGTGGTTTGGTACAGTTGAGTGGCTTGCTAGGCCATTTCAGAGGCCAGTTAAGAGTCAAATACATAACAAAGTAATGCATTGATTTTAAGTGCTTTGGGACATTATATGTAAAAAAAGATATGGTGCAATGTAAAGGCAAGCTCTTTCTTGATTTCTTCACTGTGCTAAATCAAGATTTAAATTATTTGCTCATTGGAGCTATTATTGTCCTGACAACTAATGTTTCCAGCCCAATATAAGTAAATAATTGTCCTTATTTGCAACCTTGAAACTTTAACTCGATCTGCAACATTGATTTGGATTGCTATCTTGGGTTTACCACTTATGCTTCGTGATGGCAATTGTGCAAAAAAAATTGAACTGTCGATTAGTGGCTATGGATTACAAACAAAAAATGCTTTAATACTTAAGGACAGTCAGAATTGCTTTGAGGGACAGCATTGAATTGTGAAATAGTTTGTAAGTACAAGTGTATGATTCAAAATTTGTTGGGGTCAACTGTTTTTATTTGTGTGTGTGTGTTTATCTATTCATGACAGAATAATGAATGTGACTTTTTACAAAAGGGTGTAAAGATAAGCCCAGCAACTATAGGTCGGTTAGTTTAACTTTGGTGTCGGGAAACTTTTAGAAACAATAATTCAGGGCAAAATTAATAGTCACTTGGACAAATGTGGGTTTATTAAGGAAAGCCAGCACGGATTTGATCAGGGAAATTTTTGTTTAATTTGCTGGAGTTCTTTGAAGAGGTAACAGAGGGTTGTTGAGGTGTACATGGATTTCCAAAAGGCATTTAATGCAGTGCCGCACAACAGACTTGTCAGCAACGTTATAGCTCATGGAATAAAAGGGACAGCAGCAACATGGATACGAATTTGGCTGTGTGACAGGAAACAGTAGTGACTAATAGATAAGTTTTGGGCTGGAGGAAGGTTTGTAATGGAGTTCCCCAGGGATCAGTGTTGGAGCCCTTGCTGCTCTTGATTTGTATTAATGACCTAGACCTTGGTGTACAGGGCACAATTCCAAAATTTTCAGATGATACAAAACTTGGAAGTATTATGAACTGTGAGGAGGATAGTGTAGAACTTTAAAAGGGCATAGGCAGGTTGGTGGAATGGAAGGACAGTGGCAGATGAAGTTCAATGCAGAGAAATGTGAAGTGATCCATTTTGGTAGGAAGAACATGGAAAGACAATATAAAATAAAGGGTACAACTCTAAAGAAGGTGCAGGAGCTGAGGGACCTGGGTGTATATGTGCATAAGTCATTGAAGGTGGCAGGACAGGTGGAGAGAGTGGTTAATAAAGCATACAGTATCCTGGGCTTTATTGATAGGGGCATAGAGTACGAGAGCAAGAAGGTTATGTTAAACTTGCATAAAACACTGGTTTGGCCTCAACTGGAGTATTGCATCCAGTTTTGGGCACTGCACTTTAGGAAGGATGTGAAGGCATTGGAGAGCATGCAGAAAAGATTTACGAGAATGGTTCCAGGGATGAGGAACATTTTTACAAAGATAGATTGAAGAAGTTGCGACTGTTTTCCTTGAAGAGAAGGCTGAGAGGAGATTTGATAGAGGCATTCAAAATCATGAGGGGCCTGACCAAAGTAGATATGGAAAAACTGTTTTCACTTGTGAAAGGATTGAGAATGAGAGGGCACAGATTTAAGGTAATTGGTAAAAGAAGCATGAATGGTGACATGAAGAAAGGCTTTTTCAAGCAGTGAGTGGTTGGGATCTGGAATGCACTGCCAGAGACAGTGGTGGAGGCAGGTTCAATTGAGGTATTCAAAAGGGAATTGGATTGTTCTCTGTAAAGGAAGAATATGCAGGGTCATGGGGGGAAGGCGGGGAATGGCACTGTGAATTGCTCATTCGGAGATCCAGTGCAGACACAATTGGCTGAATGACCTCCTTCTGTGATGTAATAATTCTGTGATTTTACTTTTCATTTTTAATGAATTCTGTTAAGTGTACCTACTACATAAAATATCTGAAATTGTAAGCTTCTGCATGGTTTTGCATTTAAAAAATGAAAACCTAGATGAGATATTTGGGAAGTTCCAGCTTCAAACTATCAATGGTTAACTGCTTTATTGATTTGCCACTCCCCTATAATGTTTCCTATTTATTTGAACTATACTTGCCATAGAAGACATTCCTTTGAGAAGTGAAGTAATTTAATTCCCCAAATAGTGTTGCTGACTGTGAATTCTAAATAAGCATAATCAAATTGTGTATTGTAAAAATTGATTAGTGATTTGAGCTCTAGGCTTCTATTTTATTGGCATTGTATGCTTGTAAAATAATTAAGCTTTCTTCATTTAAATTGTTTGTGTAATCTTTCATATGTGCATTATGTGTTTTGAGATTAAAACAGTTATGCATGTTTACATCTAGTCTTGTTAAACAGCATGGAATCTATGACTGTAACTCTTATTCAGTAATCTAGCCTCAAAACTGTTTTTCCAGTGCTGTATCTTGAGAATTTATAGCTGCTCGTGTGTGGATTTTCTATTTGCTCATTCCTCCAGAATGCTTTTGATTTGATTTGACATCAGCTTAATACTGATTTTTATTAATGAGTAGCTCTTGAGTTTCCATTCCAGATCTCATTTCTAGCTGTCTTGTAACTACCATACTACCATGATGATTCTTTCGTGAAACAGCTGACTGCAATGACTGCCCCTGCCCACCACCTCCCCCCCCCCCCCACCCCAACCTCCACCCCGCCACATTTGATCAGTTAAGTGCCACAATCCTGACCAAAATCAACAAAATATGATGGAACTTGAGTTGTATGTCAAAAAGGGGAAAATGTAAGTGTGTCTAGTTTTTGTATTTTGAAGTTGTCAACTGAGAGGCTATCTATTTACACACGCTGCTGTGCTAGTGAAGGAATGACTACTGTGCCAGCTTGTTATATTCACCATAGGTTCCACTTACAGGTGCAAGAATTTGTCTCAATAGGCAGTCTGTGGACTGATTTTTAAAGTTGGAGCATCAGTGCTGTGTTGACTGCTTTTGGTGTTACTGGCTTCTCGTTTTGAGCTTCATATTCAACAACTTTTCACTTTCTCAGCTAGCTTATCTGAGATAGATGGTCATCTTCAAGTGCCTCTGTGGTTGGCAAATCTATTCTGCTGCTTAATTAATATCTTAATGATGTGGGACCCTATGACAATGTTTCCAATCTCTGCATAGTCCTGGTCATCATGTTTTCTTTGGACTGTCTCCTTGGTCAGATCCATTACTGCAGTAGTAATATTGGTAATGCTTTCCTTTTGCCAGAAATGGTATTTGTAATCATATCCTTGGTATCAGTCATTTTTGTAGTGCTCCCATTCTTTGGAGCTGAGTGCATACTGTCTTTATTGCCCATAGTTGAGATTTAGCACTACAGCCTTTTGAGGGAGAGGGTTTAGACTTCTACCCTTTGTGTGTTTCAAAAAAAAAATGCTTCCTGATTTCACTCCTAAATGGTTTAGCTCTAATTTTAAGATCCTGACCCCTTATTCTGGACTCCCCCACCAGAAGAAATAGTTTTGTCTATCTATTCTACCAAATCCCCTTATCATTTTAAGCACCTCAATTAGTTAACCACCTCAAAAGAAAATTCAGCTATAATAGTGAAATGTCATGTACCGTTCACAAATTCATGTTGTCTAAATTGACTTTTTTTTTTGCCTCGTCTAGGTAAGTAGGCTAAGAATTAATTATATAACCTAAGTAAAGTAGACCTAATGGTATTGAGGGGAAGTCATTTATGGATAATAAATAAAAATCTCTGCAGAGGTTTAGAACTTGAACTCTAAAAACATATGCTCTGAATTTGAATGAAACTGCTAGAGGCTGCCTAGGCATAGCAGATAGTTGGGTTTAGATCAGACAAATAATTCAGGGGCAGAGCGATTCTTGAGGTTTGAACAGTTGGTTAATTCAAAGATAGAAGTCAGAATTTTTTGAAGCAATAACTTCATCTAGTTCGTTTTTTTTTGACAGTTTAGGGTAGTTTTATTTATTTTTGTTTTCTATCTTTTAGCTAGTATATGCTTAGCTTATTTTTTCAAAATAATTATGCCAGTGCAGTTATTGGAATCTAGCACTGTCAGTACGGTTCCATCTGGTTTTCGCTCTCGTCCTACTTTAATGCTACTTAGTATTTTCAGGCAGTTCATGAGGTAGTTTCTTGTGTTCAGACTGAGAGGGGTTGGAATTAAAATTGTGTGACCGTGTTCGCTATGCATGTTCTACTATTTTGAAGTGGATGTGTTTAATTTGGAGTGTTCAGTGACAAATGTGACACTGCTGCAGGGCAAAGCATCCACTGCATTATTTGATTTGGTGACTCCAATTGAATTTTATCATTTCTGTTTTAATAATAATGTATAGCTTATGTGCAACGCATAAATCTTTTGCCATATACCAGATCAAAGTTGCAGCATTGCTAGAATTTGATAATTTTAAAGTTTTTTTTTAAACCACTGTTGTTTTATGCAGTTGACTATTTTTGTGTGAGCTTTTTTGACATCTCCTTTCTATTCTGTAGGTTTTCTGTGCAGCATGTTGCAGTCTGAAGTGCAAGCTAAGTTATATGGACATGAAAGAGGCCCGAGTTTGTGTAACTTGCCATTCTGTCCTTACAAGTTGTAAGTTACTTTCCTTTTTCTGGCCTGCAATGTGGTTTATAAGGGTTGAAATATTAAAATAGGCTATACCAGCCATTATTTTACCATTTAAATGTATGGGCACATTAGTCATCAAAATTCTTGAGCTTTCTGTCTGAAATTAGTGTCTGAGTATTACAATACTCAAAGTAATTCTTGGGTGCTTTACTTATTTGTAAAAACATAGGACCAGGCATAGGCCACTTGTTCGCCATTCAGTTAGATTGTGGCTGATAATTACCTTCAACTCCATTACCTGCCTTTTCTCGATATCCCTTGATAAACTTAAATGACAAAATTCTATGAATCTCCGCCTTGAAAGTTTCGATTGATCAATTATCCATAGCTTTTTGGAGGAGACTGTTCCAAATTTCCAGTACCCTTTGAAGAAGTGCTTCCTCATTTCAATTTGAAATGGCTTGGCTCTGATTTGATGAACATGCCCCTTATCCTGGTTTCCCACACCATTTGGGCCTCGCCTAGAGTACTGTGGACATTTCTGGCCAGCCCACTTCAGGAAAGATGTGAAGGCTGTAGAAAGGGTGCAGAAGGGTTTTACCAGCATGTTATCAGTGATGAACGATTTCAGTTATGATAGGTTGGAAAAGTTAGGACTGGTCTCCTTGGAACAGAGATGATTAAGAGATGACCTAATACAGATTTCAAGATGACAAAAAGTTTTGCTAGAGTAAACAGGGATAATAATCTGGTGAGGGGGGTCAATAACTAGAGGTGATAGAATCAAAATCATTGAAAAGAGATCTAGAGGGGTGATGAGAAATTTTTTTCACCATGTTGTCAGGATCTGGAACGCTTTACCTGAGAAGGTGGTAGAAGTTGATTCCATAAATAACTTTAAAGGGGGTAGGACAGGTACTTGGGGATATGGACAAAAGCGGGGATGTGGAACAAATGATTCTGTTTCAAAGAGCTGGCACAGGCATGATGGTGCCAAATGGTCCTGAAAATTTCGCTCTATGTATCTTATCAAGTCCCTTTATCAATAAGGAACACCTTGATTAGAACACTTGTCAACCTTTTAAACTCTAAGGAATACAAGCCAATTTTTGTGCAACCTATCCTCATTTAACTCTTTTTAAGCTTTATTCTAACTTGTTCTTCAGGAAGCTCAAAGGATCTCACAGCATCTGTGTAGAGTTTCTAACTATATTCGAAGTGCGTATGGATGGGCCCTGTTATGATACTTTTTATTTACAACTGCACAAGCAGAATTGTGAAGCTTGTCTTAGCTGGGGTAACATTGGCTGAAGCACGTATTTTTAAAATGGGATGAAGCGCGAATATATTCAAAATATTTTTCAAAAATGATACCTTCCTTTGTTTTCCTGCTCCCCTTACTTACCACAAATAGGGATCATGTAGTCTGCAGACTCGTGGAAATGTACTCTGGGTGGGGGACTTGAATGTCCATAGCCAAGAGTGGCTCAGTAGCACCACTGCTGACCGAGCTGGCCGAGTCCTAAAGGACGTAGCTGCTAGACTGGGTCTGTGGCAGGTGGTGAAGGAACCAACAAGAGGGAAAAACCTACTTGACCTCGTCCTCACCAGTCTACCTGTCGCCGATGCATCTGTCCGTGACACTATTGGTAGCAGTGACCACCGCACAGTCCTTGTGGAGATGAAGTCTCTTCTTTGCACTGCACCATCGTGTTGTGTGACACTACCACTGTGCTAAATGGGATAGATTTCAAACAGATCTAGCAACTCAAAACTGGCATCCATGAGGCGCTGTGGGCCATCAGCAGCAGCAGAATTGTATTCAACCGCAATCTGTAACTTCATGGCCTGGCATATCCCCCACTCGACCATTACCATGAAGCTGGGGGACCAACCCTGGTTCAATGAAGAGTGCAGGTGGGCATGCCAGGAGCAGCACCAGACATACCTTAAAATGAGGTAACAGACTGGTAACGCTACAACCAAGGACTACTTGCGTGCCAAACAGCGGAAGCAACATGCAATAAACAAGGCTAAGCGATGCCACAAGCAACGGATCAGATCTAAGCTCTGCAGTCCTGCCACATCCAGTCGTAAATGGTGGTGGACAATTAAACAACTAACAGTAGGTGGAGGCTCCACAAGTATCCCCATCCTCAACGATGGGGGAGCTCAGTACATCAGTGCAAAAGAGAAGGATGCATTTGCATCCATCTTCAGCCAGAAGTTCCGAGTGGATGTTCCATCTCGACCTCTTCCTGAAGTTCCCAGCATCACAGATGCCAGTCTTCAGCTAATCCGATTCACTCCACATGATGTCAAAAAACTGCTTAAGGCACTGGATACTGCAGTGGCTATGGGCCCTGATAACATTACAGCAATAGTACTGAAGACTTGTGCTCCGGAACTAGCCGCGCCCCTACCCAAGCTGTTCCAAGACAGCTACAACACTGGCATCTACCCGGCAATGTGGAAAATTGCCCAGGTGTGTCCTGCCCACAAAAAGCAGGACAGATCAAGACGTGGCCAATTACCGCCCTATCAGTCTATTCACGATCATCAGTAAATGATGGGGTTGTTGATAGTGCTATCAAGCGGCACTTGCTCACCAATAACCTGCTCACTGACGCCCAGTTTGGGTTTCGGCCAGGGCCATGCAGCTCTTGACCTCATTACAGCTTTGGTTCAAACATGGATGAAAGAGCTGAATTTGTGAGGTGAGAGCGACTGCCCTTGACATCAAGGCAGTATTTGACTGAGTATGGCATCAAGGAGTCCTAGCAAAAGTGGAGCCAATGGGAATCCGGGGGAAAACTGTCCGCTGGTTGGGGTCATACTTAGCACAAAGGAAGATGGTTGTGGTTGTTGGAGGTCAATCATCTCAGTCCCAGGACATCACTGCAGGAGTTCCTCAGGGTAGTGTCCTAGGCCCAAACATCTTCAACTGCTTCATCAAAGACCTTCCCTCCATCATAAGGTCAGAAGTGGGGATGTTCGCTGTTGATTGCACCAGCACCATTTGCGACTCCTCAGATACCGAAGCAGCCTGTGTCCAGATGCAGCCAAACCTGGACAACATTCAAGCTTGGGCTGGTAAGTGGCAAGTAACATCCAAGTGCCAGGCAATGACCATCTCAAACAAGAGCGAATCTACCATCTCCCCTTGATGTTCAATGGTATTACCATCACTGAATTCCCCACTATCAACATCCTGGGGGTTACCATTGACCAGCCACACGAATACTGTGGCTACAAGAGCAGGTCAGAGGCTGGGAATTCTGTGGTGAATAACTGGACTCCTGACTCCCCAATGCCTGTCCACCATTTACAAGGCACAAGTCAGGAGTGTGATGGAATACTATACATTTGCCTGGATGGGTGCAGCTCCAACCACACTCAAGAAGTTTGACATTACCCAGGACAAAGCAGCCCGCTTGATTGGTACCCCATCCACCACCTTCAAAATTCACTGCCTTCACCACCGACGCACAGGGCAGCAGTATGTACCATCTACAAGAGCACTGCAGCAAATCACCAAGACTTCTTCGACAGCACCTTCCAAACCTACGACGTCTACCACCTAGGAGGACAAGGGCAGCAGATGCAAGGGAACACCACCACCTGCAAGTTCCCTTCCAAGCCACACACCATCCTGACTTGGAAGTATATCGCCATTCCTTCATTGTCGCTGGGTCAAAATCTTGGAACTCCCTCCCTAACAACACTGTTGGTGTACCTATCCCATATGTACTGCAGCAGTTCAAGAAGGCAGCTCACCACCACCTTCTCAAAGTAATTAGGGATGGTCAATAAATGCTGGCCTAGCCAGCGCTGCCCATATCCCATGAATGAATAAAAAAAAAAGTGTTGAATTTCCTGCACTTGTGTTGGAATGGGAGGGATATTGGAGGTGATTGAGGAGTGAACCAGGCTGTCATGGAGGAAATGGTCCCTTTTGGGATGCTGAAAGGGGGAGGGGAAGAGGTGTTTGGTAGCATCATGCTGGAAATGGCAGAGGATGATCCATTCTATGCAAGGCTATGAACTAGGTGCTAGAAGGTGGGATTAGATTGGTCGGTTAGTTTTTTCGATTGGCGCAGCCATGATGAGCTGAATTGGCCTTCTGTGCAGTAATTTTTCTATGGTTATATGGAAGCTGCTTGGATGGAACGCGAGGACAGGGGGAACCCTGTTATGGTTCTGGGAGGGAGGGGAAGGGGTAAGAGCAGAAGTGTGGGAAATGGAATGGACACATTAAGGGGCCATGTCAACTACAATGGAGGGGAATCCTCTGTTGAGGAAAAAATACATATCCAAGCACTGGTATGGAAGGTGCATTGTTGGAACAGATGCAACTGAGAAACTAGGAGAATGGAAATGGAGTGGAGGAATTGTAGTCAAGGTAGCTGTGGGAGTTAATGGGATTGTAGTGGATATTGGTCAAAAGCCTATCTCCAGATATGGAGACAGAAGTCAAGGAAGTGAAGGAATGAGATGGAAATAGATCATGTGAAGGCAAGAGAAAGGTGGAAATTTGAAGCAAAGTTGATGAAATTTTCCACTTTGGAGCAGGAAATGGCACTGATGCAGTCATCTATATACTAGAAAAAGAGGTGAGGGAGGGGACCTGAGTAGGACTGGAACAAAGAATGTTCCACTTGAAAAGGCAGGCATAGCTGGGATCCATACAGGTTCCCATAACATCACCTTTTATTTGGTGGAAGTGTGTGGCGTCGAAGGAGAAGTTGTTTAACGCGAGAACAAGTTCAGCCAGGCAGTGGTGGGGTTGGATGGGACTGGCGCTCAAGGAAGAATTGGACAGCATTCATGTCCTGGTTGGGGATGGAGGTGTAGAGGGATTGGATGTTCCAAGTGAAATGGAGATGGTTAGGGATAGGAAACTGTTAAAGCAGCAGAGTCTGTTGGAAGAGTCATGGATGTAGATGGGAAGAGACTGGCCAAGAGGAGAGAAAGAGGCGAGATAGGAAGAAATCAGTTCCGTGGAGCAGAAGGCACTGAAATGATGGGCCTACCAGGACAACCTTGTTAATGGACCTTGGGAAAGAGGTTGAAGCAGCCTGTGTGGATTTGGGGGACTATGAGGTTGGCGGTTGTAGAAGAAAGATCCCCAGAGGAGATGAGGTCAGTGACAGTCTTGACAACAATGGCTTGATGTTCAGTGGTGGGGTCATGGTCCAGGAGGAGCTTTGAGAGAGTTGGTGTTAAGCCTCCGCTAGGTCGTCCAACTACGGATATTGGTTAGGTTTTACTCTTGCCTCCCTGTTTCAATTATATAATAGGTTTCACTTTATCATCACACTTTCTCTTCTCCCCCCGTCCTTACTGAAGGCCAGAGAGCAATGCTAAGATTTGAAGGTTGGATCCAATCCAAGACTTGACCTTTGGAGTTGCAGTGTAAACTCAACTATTTCTGTATTTCAATTTTTTCTCATCTTCAAGCTTAACTATTTTCAGGATAAATTTCATTCCAGAACCAATTCAAAGTTAGTTCATTGTAAATAGTTTAGATTTGTGACTATCCACTCCATACAGTCTTTGAGAAACATAAAGCTGGTGCTGGCTCATTGGGAGTCAGCAATATAAAGGGTGGTGCTCTCTGCTCAGTTTGCATTTGAGGGTGTGATTTGAGGTAACCCAGATTATAGTGCTTTGTCTAAATACATAGTAAGACCAGCTGCAAGAAGCAGTCCCTTCCAAAATCTCCTGAAATGTGATTTCAATTTCAAGTGATAATAGCTTAACACTCTACAAGTGAATTTGACAATAGGAGACTGGTGATTGATGTGTAATAAAAACAGAAATTGCTGGAAATACTCAGCAGGTCGGGCAGCATCTGTGGCGAGAGAAGTAGAGTTAACGTTTCAGGTCTGTGACCTTTCATCAGAACTGACAGACCTGAAACGTTAGCTGTGCTTCTCTCTCCACAGCTGCTGCCTATTTCCAGCACTTTGTTTTTATTTCAGATTTCCGGCATCTGCAATATTTTGCTTTTATTTTAGTGATTCAAGTGTGCTGCCAGAATGAAGCGAAAGTAGAGCACTTTATTAGTTCAGTTTGTGTTGTAGATGAATACTCTTACTGTTCCAGTGTCATGAAGTCACTTACTGTTTTAAGTAACTGATAGCTGATGACAAATAGAAGCTGACAACTTCACTTGATAGCAGTTCAGTCCCACAGTAAACCTTAAAGCAATTTAATTTGCAAATGTGAATGAGGATATTGATACTCAGAATGAATACAAGTTCAAGAAATGTTGGGTGTTTGGAAACCAAGGATTGACAGTACAAGCAGTGACCTATATTTGTACAATAAAAGTATTTTGGGCAAGATCTGGCCAAGATGGTAGGTTTGGTTGGGGTGGGGGAATTATTTGGAGATGTTCCTAGTTTCTATGTACTTGGATGTACCCATACTTGTGTAAAGCAATTGAGTCGATTTTCCAAAATCAATTAATTAGCATGTTAAATAAAGCACAGGTATAAACTGCACCATAGCTAGGGATGGCAGCTCAAGTAGCTTTGCTTATCTTGCTTTTATGTAAAGAAAACTAACTTTAAAAAAAAAGAATTTTACTAGTTAGCTATGAGGGGCACTCAACCATTCAGCTAGAACCTAGTTATTTCTGCCCTTCCCAAATCATCATATGCAATTGCAGCTTGGAATTGAATTTTTCTTGCTTCTACTCCCCATGCTGTTAGTGGAATGAGGTGATGATACTTAGTAGCTTTGGTGGACTTCCGATCTTTGCTAGTAGTCTGAAGAGACCGCGTCAGCTGACTAGGTCAAAGGCTTTGGTGAGATCTATGAAAGCAAAGTAGAGAGGCATCTGTTTGCGGCATTTCTCCTGTAGCTGGCGAAGGAGAACAGCATGTCAATGGTGGATCTCTCTGCTCGAAAGCCGTACTGTGCCTCAGAGTATACACGCTCTGGAGTCTGTTTAAAATGACTCGAGTGAAGACTTTCCCCACTGTGCTGAGCAGGGAGATTCCACAGTAGTTGTTGCAGTCACCGTGGTCACCCTTGTTCTTATAGAGGGTGATGATATTGGCATCACGCATGTCCTGCGGTACTGCTCCCTCAACCCAGCACAGGCAAAGCAGTTCATGGAGTGCTGAGAGTATAGCAGGCTTGGCACTCTTGATTATTTCAGGGGTAATGCTGTCCTTTCCAGGGACCTTTCCACTGGCTAGAGAATCAAAGGCATCACTGAGTTCTGATTTTGTTGGCTGGCATGACTGGCAGAGACTGGGCCGCATTGAGGGCAGTATCAGTGACAACATTTTCCCTGGAGTACAGTTCTAGGTAGTGCTCCACCCAGCGGTCCATTTGCTTGCGTTGGTTAGTGATCGTGTCCCCTGATTTAGATTTGAGGGGGGCGATCTTCTTGATGGTTGGCCCAAAAGCGCGCTCAATGCCATCATACATTCCTCTGATGTTTCCGCTGTCGGAGGCCAGCTGAATACGACTGCATAGGTGTTGCCAGTAGTCATTTGCACAGCGCCTGGCTGTTCTTTGTGCAGCGCTTCTGGCTACGGATGTTAACTCACTGGGGGCTTTCTTGTAGTTCAACAGTGCAGTGCGCTTAGCGTCTATGACAGGTTCCAGCTCTCCAAAGTGAGATTGAAACCAGTCTGCATTCCGCTTCTCGCGTTTGCCAAAGTTGGTCATTGCTGAGTCTTAGATGGCGTCTCTGATGTGGGCCCACTTCGTCTGCATCCCCTGCAGGAGTGTTTTGAAGGGCTTTTTCAAGTGAATTTAGAAACTTATGTAACAGCTGTGGATAAGAAATTCCGTTCGTGTTAATGCGTGGGCGGCCCTTCTGCTTGGAGTTATGTAGCTTCTTTGTTTTGAGTCTAACTTTGCACACCAGGGAGTGATCGGTGTCACAGTTCGCACTGTGGAAGCTGCGTGTGATTTGGACACGGTTAATAGAGGCTCGCCTTGTGACGGTGAGGTCCAGCTGGTGCCAACGATGTGATCTTGGGTGCCTCCAAGAAACTTGGTGACAGGGTTTAGTATGAAAGAACGAGTTGGTCATGCAGAGGTTGTGGTAGACAATTCCAACAGTCTCTGCCCATTCTCATTCATCCTTCCAGTGCCATAGCGCCCAAGGCAGGAGGGCCATGAGTCATGGTCGGCCCCAACCCTGGCGTTAAAGTTCCCCAGCAGGAACAAATGTTCGGTATTAGGAATGCTGCTAATGATATTATGGAGTTCCTTGAAGAACTGGCCTTTAACTTCAGGTGGGGAGCAGAGTGTTGGAGCATAGATGCTGAGTAGATGTGCTGGACAAGAGGCGGTGAGCAGTCGGATGGACAGTATGTGTTCTGAGCCATTTGAAGCTGGCTCTATCATGCTGAGCAAAGGGTTTCTGATGGCAAAGCCCACTCCATGATGTCTTGGTTCTTCAGGATTCCTACCCTGCCAGTAGAAGGTGTAGTCATGCTCTCTTAGAGATCTGCTCGCAGGGAGGAGTGTCTCCTGAAGTGCTGCAATGTCCACATTGAGTCTACTGAGCTTGTGCTAATGATGGCGGTCTTCCGAGAGTCGTTGATTTGTGTAAGGTCTTCTGACAGGCCAGAACACATAGTTCTGACGTTCCAGCTTGCAAAACGAAGGGCTGGTCCCTTCTTTCTTTTTTTTTTGTCGTGCTGTTTGGTGCGGTGTTACAATCCACTTGTCAGGCAATGGCCCTGAGCTCCAAGCACCCATTGAAGCAGGTGGACGGTGGTGGGACAGAACCTTTCTGACTGGGGGCTGACCGGTTTGAGGTGGGCGACAGCTGTCCAGTGAGATGCGATGACCTCTCCCACCGACAAAGGCAACCCGTGGCGCCCAATCTCTATGCCAACTCAGACCTTGATCCTCGGGATGGTGCCTGAGTGTTGTGGCTTCTTCTTGTCTCTGCAGTCTACTGGGAGCTCAATGGGGAGGAGCAAGTGGCCCGAGTGCCCAAGAGGCAGTCGTCGATGCTCAGGGCCACAATCCGGCCTCGGTCGCCCTTCTGCAGTCAGAGCTGGGAGCTGGGAAAGAAGCTCCACTGTGAGCTGGATGGCAACTACGAGTGCAGCGTCAGCCTAGAGGATGCCAACATCGAGGAGGCCATGTAGGCAGTGGGCTGGCCCGCTCCCCAGGGTCGCTGCCCCGCCAGATGCCTCCCCCTCCCTCCCATGCTGCCCCGGCACCACCTTGCGACCCCCCCCCCCCACCACTCGCACCACACCCCCTCCCCCCCTCCCACTCGCACCACTCCTTCCCCCCACTCGCACCACTCCTTCCCCCCCCCCCCACTCGCTCCACTTCCCCCCACTCGCACCACTTCCCCCCACTCGCACCACTTCCCCCACCGCACTACTCACCCCCCCCCCGACCCCCACTTGCACCAGAGCTCTCTTACCCACCCACCCCCACTTCCACCAAGTCTCTCTCCCACCCCCACCCCCCGCACCACCCCCTTCCCCCCCCCTCGCACCACCCCCTTCCCCCCCCCTCGCACCGCCCCCTTCCCCCCCCCTCGCACCGCCCCCTTCCCCCCCCCTCGCACCGCCCCCTTCCCCCCCCCTCGCACCGCCCCCTTCCCCCCCCCTCGCACCGCCCCCTTCCCCCCCCCTCGCACCGCCCCCTTCCCCCCCCTCGCACCGCCCCCTTCCCCCCCCTCGCACCGCCCCCTTCCCCCCCCCTCGCACCGCCCCCTTCCCCCCCCCTCGCACCGCCCCCTTCCCCCCCCCTCGCACCGCCCCCTTCCCCCCCCCTCGCACCGCCCCCTTCCCCCCCCTTCCCCCCCCTTGCACCGCCCCCTTCCCCCCCCCTCGCACCGCCCCCTTCCCCCCCCCCTTGCACCGCCCCCTTCCCCCCCCCCTTGCACCGCCCCCTTCCCCCCCCCTCGCACCGCCCCCTTTCCCCTCCCCCTTTCCCTCCCACCCCTGGCACCACCCCATTTCTTCCCCCCCCCCCCCCCACCTCGCCATCCTCGCTGCATCCCCTGTTGGTGACTGTATTGACATTTTAACCAGCTAAGCATCTGAAAGATCCGTTGGTTCTGTGTATTTATTAGATTTCATTAATATTTTAAAATTCTACCTCTGAGTAAAATCAACATCACATCTAAAGGATTTCAGATTTGATATGATGTCATAATATTTAAGATACTAACATTTTACAAAATGAGTTTCTTAGGGTTACTGTGAAAGTCAGTACTGTTTCTACAAAAGCAAGCTACTGCGGATGCTGGAAATCTAAAATAAAAGAAAATGTTAGAAATGCTGAGCAGGTCAAACAGCATCTGTGTAGCGAGAAAATAAGTTAACGTTTCAGGTCAATGATCTTTCATCACAACTGGAAAATGTTAGAGGTGCTGCTTCTAAGTTGGCAAATTTTACTTATTGGCTTACAGCTCAGTGTTGTACTCAGGACAAAATACAACAGGGCATGTTGTGGCGCAGTGGTTAGCACCGCAGCCTCAGCTCCAGCGACCCGGGTTCGATTCTGGGTACTGCCTGTGCGGAATTTGCAAGTTCTCCCTGTGACCGCGTGGGTTTTCGCCGGGTGCTCCGGTTTCCTCCCACAGTCAAAGACTTGCAGGTTGATAGGTAAATTGGCCATTATAAATTGCCCCTAGTATAGGTAGGTGGTAGGGGAATTGAGGGAAGGTGAGGATGTGAGAGGGTAATGGGATTAATGTAGGATTAGTATAAATGGGTGGTTGATGGTTGGCACAGACCCGGTGGGCCGAAGGGCATGTTTTTAGTGCTGTATCTCTTATTAAAAAAAATATGTAGTCCATGCCATAATTTTGTGCATTTTAAACATTTCAAGAATTAGAAATCTTAAATTTTGGTGTACCTATTGTCAATAGCAATGCAGAAAATGAATGAACAGGTTCTGAACTTATGACCAAAGGTCATAAATTTGCCAGTTTCCATTTCAATTAATCTATTTAAAACAACTATTTTCACAAGGTACCTTACATCTGTGACATAAATTTTTAATTTTTTAAAAATTGACTCGTGCTTTAAATCATATTAACTACAGATTCTTTGCTTTGACTTTTTTACTTCTTGCAGCTCAAGCCTGGGAGACTATGTTTAGTGCCTCGGCTTCAAGCCCAAATCCCAACAATCCTGCTGAGTATTGTTCTACTATTCCACCATTACAACAAGCTCAGGCCTCTGGGGCCCTGAGTTCTCCACCACCCACAGTCATGGTACCTGTGGGAGTTCTGAAACACCCAGGCACAGAAGGTAATGCTAATTTTATACTTAAATATGTGCTCTGAAAAATGTGAGCTGGGGATTGACTTTCAATACCGACTGACTGTTGGCATATCTTTGTAGGACCTGAAATCGGTAGTTATTTCAGTTTTTTATAAATATTTTGATCTTTCAGTAAAGTGTGCTTTTCTATTCGAAGACATGGAATTCTTGTGCAAATGTCAAAAGTGGGGTGTGGAAGGAGGGGAGAATTTTACAATTACTTTGTTCTTAGGAATGCTGTTAATAAAGGTTTTTTTGGCAATTCTATTTGACCTTCATGGTCATATTCAAATTGCAATTAAGTTTTGAGTCGCATGTCATTATTTCACTGAAGTTTTGGCACCTTTTCATTTACAAGTAAAAAGAGGGATTTTAACACACATGTATAGCTTGTACAAAATGTATGGAAAATTATTTATATTAGCATTTATTGCTGATCTGTAGTTTATAATGAGCTGTGTGCCAAATCCAGATCTTTGCCATTCCAATACAACTATGAATAAATTGCGCAAAGGTTTTTTGATGTGCATGGTGCTTTGTAGTTTTAGTGAACATTTGTTAGTGTGTGTATTTATGACCTCTGTATTTAGTGAAACCCTCAGTGGAGAACTGGAATATTTATTGTATGCGATGGATAAGTCCAATTGAGTTACTGAGGTCTTCCTCAAATTGAGTTCTATATTGTATTACTGGGTCAGATCGTATTAGGTAACCTAGTTCTTTTTATAGGTTTGAAAGATATTTTTAACTGTAGTGAGTATAGTCTGGGTAGCAGTTTTGTACAGAGAATACATAGTGTCTGATTTGTCAACTCATTAGTAGAACAGATCTGAGTGAGTTGAGTCCTGTTGTAAGTGGTGTATTTTGGTGAGAGAAGCTGCAGCATTGATTTTTTTCCATTTTGAAAACCATGCTCGCATCAATTATATGGCATATCCAGATTTAGATGAATTTTCCTTTACGTCCTTATAGTGTGCCTTCTCTGTAATGCAAGAAAGTCCTTGCTGCTGCTCTAGGGTGAACTTTTCATTTCTGATGCTAGCCATTTTTGTCAAACTTCTGAGTGTTAGTCCTAGTTTTTACAAATTTATAGACTGTCTGTCTTTTGCCATGATTTTGTGCCCATTAGGAACTGGGTTTAAGATTGTCTAAACTCATTTTATGCAAGAACCTTGCAGCAAGCAGAACATTTTCAACCCAAGGATCTGGGTTTAAGCTAAGCCAGGTTAAGAGGTAATGAAGTAAAAGTGTTAACCAACTGCATCACCTAGCTCCCCCAGTAATTTTTTTCTCAAATTGTAATCCTGACTTCCATCTGACAGTTGTATGAAGATTGGTTTCACTTTCCTGAATTAAGTCACAGTTGACATCCTGACTGTCTCACAGTTCTACAATTCATCCACTTTGTATATTTCTTCACTGTTGTGCAACCCAAAATACAGTGCACGCCAAAATCTCTGCAACCACAATCTGCTGGTGAAACAGGATGTTCTCTGCGCTGGCCAATTATAACCATGATCCTGCCAGAATTTCTGGGTCACGCAATTGGATTAAAGTGGGCTTTATTTTAAGGGTCTGGTCAACTTGAGGTCTGAAACCCCAAATAGACCTGTTCTTCCACAACATGTAACTGCCTCGTTCAAAGTATAACTATTTTTTTTCACCAAAATGTGCCATTTCACATTGAGTTCCATCTGTCACTTTTATTCCCCATTGCATCATCATATCAACAAACCCTTGCAACATTCAGTGAGCTGAGATGGCACTGGAGGAAATTCTATCTGATTGCACCATGCAGCCACTGATGTCACCTTCAATGATGTTAGGTGCAAAGGATATGGCTGCAGCAACTGCCTTGCCTGTCCTTGCAACCTGCTCTTCATCTCCCTTCCTCTCTAACCAGGAAATACTGCTTAAGGCATGATGGGATGTAAGTAGGTCTTATCCCCTTTTTCAACCTTCCATGCCGATGCCTCTGTCCAATCTGAGAAGTCTTCCATTGCAGTTTAAAGCCGAGGGAAATTCATTGCTATTATGTTGCACCACTGAGTCATTGAGGTAGGATTGACTGTGACTTCATTACCAAAATCATTCTGCCTCTGTAAAGTGAAAACCTTATACATGTTTTCCAACTTAGAACTTCAGGTTGAATTTGGCTTGAGCTGACTCCCATCGGATGGGGGAAGCAGACTAAATGTCTTATTTGGAGCAGTACCATGCCATTTGCCTTCAGAAGAGACTTGGGAAATGTGAGCATGCTTATATCGTTGAAACATCTATTTTAGTTTGGGTTTGGTAGATTTATTTAGTGAGTTTTTTGAGGGCCATGGAAATTACATACTGCATTTAGCACCATAAATGGGTCAAGAAGGAGATAAATATATTTCTTAATGCCAAAGGGATATGGGGAGAAAGCGGAACCAGGATACTGAATTAGACGATCAGCTGTGATTTTTTTTTTGAGTGGCGGAGCAGGCCCGAAGGGCTGAATGGCCTACTCTTCCTATTTTCTATGTTTCTACATGTTGCAGTACATTAGTGTTTTCAGTTGCTGGAATGAATTTTTTTTTTAAATGCAAAGAATTACTGTTTGGAGTTCTTGACGTGCATATGATCCATGCAGGAAATCATTTGCACACCTTGGGGTCCAATTAGTTTTAATTCAGTGAGAGTATTTCAGTTTCCATTATTAAATGTTAGATCTACTATGGAAATCAGTAAAATTATATACCATCTGATCTTCAAGAACCTATCTGAAAATATTTGTAGAATGCACTCAACCAACAATAGCTTGATTGAACAAACAACGCTAACGGATCAGCAAAGATAACCTTGCAAAAGTGAATCATATGCTTTTTAGTTGATTTTGTAAGTTCATACTGCTCCTTAAAAAAAAAAAATCTGCCAGCATTAGAAATTGTTTGTTTCATCCTTCTGAAGCTGATTACTTTTTAAACTGAGATGTTATTGGTGAGAGTGGTTAGATTATGGTAATTTATCTGCTATCTGAATGGGACTTTTAAATACGTCAGTTGCCCAGAAATTAATTAACTTACCTTCTGCTGTTCAATCTTTGCCTATTAACTACAGTTAGTAGCTCTTGATTTGAAGGTAGGCCTGAGAAAACAAAGAAAGTTGAAAGCTAGAAAACTAACATTCTTGCTTATAGTTTTCTGTCTTTTTGCTGCCCCCCTTTATGTTTTGGCTTGTATCGAAGACTCTTAATTTAATTGGCCTTGATTTTGACTAATGTGTTTGTTTAGTGACTCAGCCAAAAGAGCAACGGCATGTATGGTTTGCTGATGGAATCTTACCTAATGGGGAAGTTGCAGATGCAGCAAAACTGTCTGCAAGTGGACCATCCCCGACAGGACCTTTGGCAGTATCGCATGATTTTGGCAAAGAAGTTGCAACCAAATCTACAGCCTCTGAGGTAAGAGTCTTATTACAAGATACCAGTTTGGAAATGGTGCGATATTAATTTCTCAGTTGATATATGCAGAAAAATTACTTTTGAGGTGATTTTATTCTTTAAGCAAGTACACTTACTAAGCATAATCCTTGAAAGTCTTGGCCTGTACACTTACTGATGAATTGGCCGTTTGATACAATGTTGAGCTGCTGGTTGGGTATAACCTGGCAATGCAAATTTTATGTAGAGCTCAATTGATTTGATTAATTTAAGTTCTAATTCAGTCATGGTGGGGAACAGTGGGTTCTGGCAGTGCTCTCGTCACAATATCATGACAGCAGAGCTGCATTGTCACAATAGAGTTCAAGGAACAATTTTGAGTCCAGGCTGCATTTAACTAGTCCTTCTGAAGCATAAAAATTAGTTAGCACAGCATGAAATACTGGATAGCATACATATATCCTTTTATAATGATTATAAATTAATGGGACAGTTCAGTCGGGTATGCATTTCTCTTGGGTTGTGAGCTGCTTTTTCACTGGTGCAGTGTCTTGTGATGTAGCACTTGCCATCGGTTATGGATTTAGGTCTTCTGTAGATAGCTTTTCTGGTTCAGTTGCTTCCATAAATGGTCTAAGCATCTTAAATTTTGTGTGTGTAGACTTGCACTGCTCTACATCTATTTGTACAATAAGGTTATCCAGGGGTGTGTATCAATAGAACCTCCTTGTGACTGGATCAGATATGTCTCGCTTGCATGTGTATTTCTTCAAAGGTGGAACAAGTTGACATGAGTTGAGGGGAGGAGTGGTTTGAGTTGTCAAAATGCGTTATCCCACAGTAAGATGAACATTTAGAGCAATAGTTATGATCAAATTCACTTCGCTTGATTGATCTAATATTAAAAAATCATGTACATGCCATGCTACCGCACCCCCACCCCCCGACCCTGCCATCGCCCTTTGCAGTGGGACATCTGATTGATTTTAAACAGACTCACTTCTCTGCAAACTGAATTATTGAGCTTGGCTTTTCTGGGGCCTTTGCCCCTCAGCATCTTCTTTTGCAAAAAGTGGATTGCTTTTTAGATGTCTGATGCTGTACTTTGTTCCCAACTGTTCAGAACCAGAAACAGATCAAAAACCTACCCACACACTACGTGTTATGCGTTAATCAATTATGGAGACAAGCTACCAAATTATGTATTATTTACTCTTTGGCCTCCTTGTCTCGGGAGGCAATGGGTAAGTGCCTAGAGGTGGTCACTGGTTTGTGAAGCAGCGCCTGGAGTGACTATAAAGGCCACTTCTAGAGTGACAGACTCTTCCACAGGCGTTGCAGATAAAATTGGTTGTTGGGGTGGTTACACAGTTGGCTCGCACCTTGCACTTCTGTCTTTTTTCCTACCAACTGCTAAGTCTCTTCGACTCGCCACTCTTTAGCCCTGCTTTTATGGCTGTCCGCCAGCTCTGACGATCACTGGCAACTGAGTCCCATGACTTGTGGTCAATGTCACAGGACTTCATGTTGCGTTTGCAGATGTCTTTAAAGCGGAGACGTGGACAGCCAGTGGGTCTGATAGCAGTGACAAGCTCGCTGTACAATGCATCCTTGGGGATCCTGCCATCTTCCATGCGGCTCACATGGCCAAGCCATCTCGAGCACCGCTGGCTCAGTCGGGTGTATATGCTGGGGATGTTGGCCACCTCAAGGACTTCTGCGTTGGAGATACGGTCCTGCCACCTGATGCCAAGGATTCTCCGGAGGCAGCATAGATGGAATGAGTTGAGACGTCGCTCTTGGCTGACATACGTTGCCCAGGCCTCGCTGCCTTCGAGCAAGGTACTGAGGACACAGGCTTGATACACTTGGACTTTTGTGTTCCAAGTCAGTGCGCCTTTTTCCCACACCCTGTTGGCCAGTCTGGACATAGCAGTGGAAGCCTTTCCCATGCGCTTGTTGATTTCTGCATCGAGAGACAGGTTACTGGTGATAGTTGAGCCTAGGTAGGTGAACTCTTGAACCACTTCCAGAGCGTGGTCGCCGATATTGATGGATGGAGCATTTCTGACGTTCTGTCCCATGATGTTTGTTTTTTTGAGGCTGATGGTTAGGCCAAATTCGTTGCAGGCAGCCGCAATCCTGTTGATGAATCTCTGCAGACGCTCTTCCGTGTGGGATGTTAATGCAGCATCATCAGCAAAGAGGAGTTCCCTGATGAGGACCTTCTGTACTTCGGTCTTCGCTCTAAGACGGGCAAGGTTGAACAACCTGCCATCTGATCTTGTGTGGAGGAAAATTCCTTCTTCTGGAGACTTGAACGCATTTGAGAGCAGCAGTGAGAAGAAAATCCCAAACAGTGTAGGTGTGAGAACACAGCCCTGTTTCACGCCACTCAATAGGAAAGGGGTCTGATGAGGCGCCGCTATGCTGAATTGTGCCTTTCATATTGTCCTGGAATGAGGTAGCTTTGGTGGATACCCGATCTTTTCTAGTAGTCCGAAGAGACCACGTCTGCTGACGAGGTCTGTGCTAATATTACCCTAACTCCTTGAGCCTTTATCTTGTGTATTAGCCTTTTGTTTGGCACCTTGTTGAATGTCTTTTGGAAATCCAAGTACACTACATCTACTGGTTCCCCTTTATCTACCCTACTAGTTACATCCTCTAATAAATTTGTCAAACACGATTTCCCTATCATAAAACCGTGTTGACTTTGTACTATGATTTTCTAAGTGATTTGTTAAACTTCTTTAATAATAGATTCTAGCATTTGCCTGAAGACTGTCAGGCTAACTGGCCTGTAGTTGCCTGTTTTCACTCTCCCTGCTTTTCTTGAATGGCGGTGTTACATTTGCTAACTTCCTATTCGCTGGGAGCGTTCTAGAATCTGGGGAATTGTGGCATACCATAACCACTTTCTCGTCACCTACCTCTGTTAGAACCTTAGGATATAGGCCATCAGGTCCTGGTGATTTGTCAGCTTTTACTCCCTTAAGTTTCTCCAATATGTTTTCTCTGGTGATGTTAGTTACCTTAAGTTCCTTATATTAGCCCCTTGGTTAGCCTGTATTTCTGATATGTAATTTGTGCCTTCGACTGTGAAGACAGACACAAAATATTTGTTCAGCTTCTCTGCCATTTCATAGAAAATAAGAGCAGGAGTAGGCCATTCAGCCCTTTGAGCCTGCTCCGCCATTCATTATGATCATGGCTGATCATCCAACTCAGTAACCTGTTCCCGCTTTCTCCCCATACCCTTTGATCCCTTTAGACCCAAGAGCTATATCTAACTCCTTCTTGAAAACATACAATGTTTTGGCCTCAACTGCTTTCTGTGGTAGCAAATTCCACAGGCTCACCACTCTCTGGGTGAAGGAATTTGTCATCATCTCAGTCCTGAAAGGTTTACCCCGTATCCTTAGACTATGACCTCTGGTTCTGGACTCCCCCACCTCAGGAACATCCTTCCTGCATCTACCCTGTCAAGTCCTGTTGGAATTTTATAGGTTTCTATGAGATCCCCCCTCACTCTTCTGAACTCCAGCGAATATAGTCCTAACCGACTCAATCGCTCCTCATACGTCAGTCCCACCATCCTAGGAATTGATCTGGTAAACCTTCGCTGCACTCCCTCTATAGCAAGAACATCCTTCCTCAGATAAAGAGACCAAAACTGCACACGATATTCCAGGTGTGGCCTCATCAAGGCCCTGTATAATTGCAGCAAGACATCCCTGCTCCTGTACTCGAATCCTCTCGCTATGAAGGCCAACATACCGTTTGTCTTTTTTATCGCCTGTTGCACCTGCATGCTTACCTTCAGCGACTGGTGTACGAGAACACCCAGGTCTCTCTGCATATTCCCCTCTCTCAGTTTATAGCCGTTCAGATAATCTGCCTTCCTGTTTTTGCTACCAAAGTGGATAACCTCGCATTTATCCACATTATACAACATCTGCCATGCATTAGTCCACTCTCTCAACTTGTTCAAATCACCCTGAAGCCTCTCTGCATCCTCCTCACAACTCACCCTCCCACACAGTTTTGTGTCATCTGCAAATTTGGAGATATTGCATTTAGTTCCCTCATCTAGATCATTAATATATATTGTGAATAGCTGGGGTCCTAGCACCGATCCCTGCGGTACCCCACAAGTCACTGCCTGTCATTCGGAAAAATACCCATTTATCCCTACACTTTGTTTCCTCTCTGCCAACCACTTTTCTATCCATCGCAATACACTGCCCCAATCCACGCGCTTTAATTTTACACGCTAATCTCTTATGTGGGACTTTGTCGAAAACCTTCTGAAAGTCCAAATAAACCACATCGACTGGCTCTCCCTCATCATCTCTACTCGTTACATCCTCAAAGAATTCTAGAGGATTTGTCAAGCATGATTTCCCTTTTGTAAATCCATGCTGACTCTGCCCGATTCTACCACTGTTCTCTAAATGCTCTGCTATAAAATCTTTGATAATGGACTCTAGAATTTCCCCCACTACTGACGTGAGGCTGACTGGTCTATAACACCTTGCTTTCTCTCTACCTCTCTTTTTAAATAGTGGGGTCACATTAGTTACCCTCCAATCTGTAGGAACTGTTCCAGAGTCTATAGAATCTTGGAAGATGACCACCAATGCATCCACTATTTCTAGGGCCGCTTCCTTAAGTACTCTGGGACGCATACCATCAGGCCCTGGGGATTTATCGGCATTCAATCCCATCAATTTCCCCAACACCATTTCTCTACCATGATGATTTCTCCTGTTTCTGTTTCTAAAGGACTAACGATTACTGTAGCTGCTCTCCTTTTGTATTCTTGTAAAAGCTCTTGCAATCTGTTTTTTTTTATATACCTGGCTAGTTTACTCATTCTATTTTTTTCATTTTATCTACTTTTTGGTGGTTTCTAAAACACCCCCAATCCTTAGGCTTACTACTATTCTTTGCAACATTATCAGCCTCTTTTTTTTTTGTGGGATGTGGGCGTCGCTGGCTAGGCCAGGATTTATTGCCCATCCCTATTTGTCCTTGAACTGAGTGGCTTGCTAGGTCATTTCAGAGAGAATTTTAAGAGTCACTGGACCAGGTAAGGACAGCAGATTTCCTTCCCTAAAGGGGGGGGGGGGGGCATTAGTGAACAATCAACAGTGGTTTCATGGTTACCATTAGACCAGCTTTTAATTCCAGACTTTTTATTATTTGAATTCAAATTTCGCCATCTGCAGTGGTGGGATTCGAACCAGTATCCCCAAAGTGAGCATTGGCCTAGGCCTCTGGATTACTAGTTTAGTGACATTACCACTATGCCACAGCCTCCCCACAATCTAATTTTAATCTAATACTATCCTCAACTTCCCTAGCTGAGTTTTTGTTTTCTAATGCAATGTATTTTTGTTGAATGTTTTGAATTGTTTCTTTAAATGTTTCCCACTGTTTATTTACCACCACACCTTTTTAGTCTATTTACCCAATCAACTTTAGCCAGCTCTCCTCTCATACCTATGTATTTGGCTTTGTTTAAGATGTTTGCTTGGGATTGGTAAATGTCACTTTCAGACTTGATATAAGAGTTCAATTGTGTTATCACTTTTTTCCAGAGGACCTTTTACTATGAGATTACTAATTAAACCTGCCTCATTGCACAGTAATAGATCTGATATGGCTTGATCCCTAGTTGGTTCATAGTGTTCCAGGAAACTGTCACAAAAGCATTCTACAAATTCATCTTCCAGACTACCTTTGCCAATTAGATTTGTCCAGTCTATAGAAGATTTAAGTCCCCCACGATTATTACATTGCCTTTGTTACAAACTCCAATTATTTCTTCTTTCATGCAGTGTCCAACAGTATAACTACTGTTAGGGGGCCTATAAACTACTCCCATCAGTGTTTTTTGACCCTTGCTATTCCTAATCTCACCCATGCTGATTCTATTTCCTGATGATCTGAGCCAAGATCCTTTTTCACTAATGTCTTTGTCATCCTTTACTGTCGGGGCTGCCTCTCCTTTTCCATTTTGTCTGTCTTTTTGAAATACTGTGTATCCTGGAATATTTATTTCCCAATCTTAGTCACCTTGTAACCATGTCTCTGTAAAGGCGATTAGATCAAAACCATTTATCTCTGGGCTGTAAGTTCACCTATCTTATTACAAATACTTCGTGCATTCAGGTAAAGAGCCTTTAATTTGTTTTTGATGATTGCTCTTTGCATGGACTTTATTCACTGATGCACTATTACTGTCTCTTTGCTTGTCTTTACCCACATTGCTACACTGCTCTACTGCCTTGGTTTTTCTCCCTAGATTTCTAAATCTCCCTTCAACTTGACCACCGCCCCCTGCCGCCCCCCCCCCCCCCCCACTTTTTATAGTTTACATAGGAACATAGAAAATAGGAGCAGGAGGAGGCCATTCGGCCCTTCCCCCTCACTCTTCTGAACTCCAGCGAATATAATCCTAACCGACTCAATCTCTCCTCATACTAGGGTTTAAAGCCCTATCCAAACCGTGGTTGTATGAGTCGCTAGGACACTGATTCCATCCCAACGGAACAGCTCCCTCTTTTCCCAGTACTGGTGCCAGTGCCATATGAATAGAAACATCATCTTCCCACACCACTGTTTGAGGCACACGTTTAATTCTCTTCTGCTTGACCCTATGCCAATTGGTGTGTAGCAATTCAGAGATTATTACCGTGAGATTTTGCGTTTTAATTTGGACCCAAACTCCTCAAACTCTGTCAGAACATCATTCCTGGTTATACTTAAATTGTTGGTTCCTATGTGGATATAGGAGCAGGAGCAGGCCATTCAGCCCATCGAGCCTGGATGACGACAACTGGATCCTTCCAAGTTAGTATCCAGCTGGGAGGAGATGTCTTTAACCCTGGCACCAGGCAGGCAACATAACCTTCGGAACTCTGTGGCTGCAGAGAACAGTATCTATTCTCCTGACTGTACAGTCCCTTATCACTACTGTATTCCTTTTCAGTGCCCCCACTTGAATGGTTTCTTGCGCTATGATGCCACGGTCAGTTTGCACATCCAGACTTACAGTCCTTGATCTCATCCACACAGGTAGCAAGTACTTAGTACTTGTTGGTTTAAAGTCAAGGGCTGAGGGTCCTCCATGACTGCATACTGGATCCCCATACCTGTCTAACTTGCAGTCAAACCCTCATGTCCCTGTCCATTGACCAACTTTAATGTTCTGCTTAACCTCAGGGATGTGCCTGCCTCCTGGGACAAAGCGTCCAGGTAACTTGTCCTCTCCCTGATGTCCTGCAATGTTTGCAGCTCAGACTCCAGCTCAACAGCTCCAAGCTGCAGTTGCTCAAGCTGCAGACACTTACTGCTGATACGGCTGTTGGGATCGTGGTGCTTTTCACAAATCTCTCATGTTGCATTTATGGCACACCACCTGCCCTGCCATGCCTGTCTATATTTATTTATTTATTTGATTTGATTTGTTAACTGAATTTAGTAAAGAAATAGCAAATTTTAGTCTCCTAGCTTGGGGACAAAAGAACACTCGCCAACTACTGGAGGTAAAACGAAAAGAATAAAAAGTAGCACCTCCATCCCTCTCTGCACCAAATTCCTGACTTTAGCATTCAGTTTACGAAGCAATCTGTTCCCCGATCACAAAATTAGGGCTCGTCAGGATGGGGGTGCAATATGTTAACATGATTGAAGATTGGATAACAGACAACACATAGACTAGGAATAAGCAGTTCAATATTGGGTTGTCAGGCTGTATCGCAAGGATCAATGCTTGAGCCTCAACTATTGACAATCTATATCAATGACTTAGATGAAGGGACTGAGTGTAATGTAACCAATTTTGCTGATGTATAGTTAAGTGAGAAAGTAAGCTGTGAGGAGGAGGCAAAGAGGCTGCAAAGGGATATAGACAGGCTAAGTGAGTGGGCAAGAACATGACGAATGGAATATAAAGTGGGGAAGAGTGAAGTTATCCACTTTGGAAAGAAAAATAGAAGAGCAGAATATTTTTTTAACTGGTGGAAAATGTTGGTATTTAGAGGACTTGGGTATCCTTGTACATGAATCACAAAGTTAATATGCAGGTACAGCACGTGTGGTATCTTATTGTAGACAGCTTGTGAGCGGCTGCATGGTACCTTCTAGATTGTCAGGTGGTTGCATGCGCATACAGCGTACAGGGAAGGTTAACTACAATTATATAGAGCCTTGGTGAGACCATACCTGCACTACTCTATAATTTTGATCTCCTTGCCGAAGGAAAGATGTACTTGCCTTAGAGGGAGTGCAACAAAGGTTCACGACTTATTGCAGGGATGAGGGGTTTGTCGTATGAGGAGAGTTTGAATGGATTTGGCTTGTATTCCCTAGAGTTTAGAAGAATGAGCGGTAGGAACTCACTGCCTATTAGGGTGGTGGAAGTGTAGATGATTGATTTCAAAAGGAAATTGGATGGGCAATTGAGGAGAATAAACTTGGGCTACAGGGATAGAGTGGGGGAATAGGACTGACTGGATTGCTCTGTAGAGAGTCGGCATGGACTTAATGGGCTGAATGGCCTCCTTCTGTGCCATAATTACTCTATCTCATTGACATATATAAAATCCTTCAGGGGTTTGATAGGGTAGATGTTGAGAGGAGGTTCCACTTAGCTGGGCAGTCTAGAACTAGAGGTGGTGTCATCAGCCTACATGTGGAAAGAGCCAAGGATAGATTCTTGAGGCTCCAGAGGTAAACAGGCAGGAAAAGAAGCCATTGCTAGTGATGTGTGTGAATATAATTGGATAGTTCCAGATCATTTAATATATTGTTATGATCAGGTGAGGATGGGTTGAAAGGCTCCCCTCTTGTCCCTCCTTGTTTGATCGCAACAAGGTTTATTTTAAATACTGAATCGGTAAGCATATTCACGGAGTATTTAACCCTTTATGTGCTATGATCATAAAAGAACCAATCGGACAGGTTTTCTTGAGCTTAAACGAGAAAGAAGTTAGTTTAGTGTATTTAAAACCAAAACACGGTCTAAGTAAAAATTAATAAACTGTGCTCCAACTTTCTCTCTGTCACACTCACACATGAGAATTGCACACACAGGTTACAGAGCGAAGAAGAATAGTTTGGTTGGATTAGAGTCCATAACAAATCAAAGAATATATAGTCTGCGGAGTCTGGTAATTCAATGGTCTTCCGGATGAACTCATGGTCCTGAGGTTTCTGGTTGGTAGAGGTGGTCACCTGGTTCAGGGTTTTCTTCGAGACAACGATGTAGATGGTTTTCTCCCCAGTGTCTCTGTCTGCAGCAATAATAGACTTGTATGTTTTGCAGCCCGCAGACAGAGTTTGAACTTATAGCGTGGCCTAGAAAGAGAGAGACAGACAGACCATTTGGGTCCTGCACTGGTTAAAACTCAGAAGCTTGTCTCATGCATCCAAAAGAAGTTTTCACACAGATGGAGAGACTGTCACATGATGTCCCAGTGTATTCTCTTTTGTACTTTGATACTGATCCCTGGAGGACACCACTACACACTTCCCTCCGGTCTGAAAAAACTAGCAGTTCACTGCTCCTCTCTACTTTCTATCTTTTAGACAATATCTGGTGAGAATTGGCTATGCTCAGCTCGTACATTTGGTAGACTGTTGGCCATATATCTCATTCACTTCTGATGACAAAGTTGTGGTGCTTTTGAATGTTATTTGTTTTCTAAATTGCCATCCAATAAAAGAATTTGCCTGGAACTGAATCACCCATAATACTGCTGCATGGTATGCCATGCTTGCCTGTCACCCCTCTTTAAATCTGTCTGTGACCTCACCCCATCCTACCTTTGCAATTTCCTCCAACCTTTTATCATTTCCAGCTGTCTTAGTTTTTCAGGTCCTCTAGCATTTTTTATTTGTGTCTGCTTTCTTTTTGATGCAGCATTGTTGAGAGTTTTCGGTCACCTTGGTCGTACAGTCTGAAACTCCCTCCATAAACCCCTCTGCCTCTTTTTTTGTTTTCTCTATCTTTGAAAAACTTTCTCTAAACCATCTTTTTGGCCAAGTTTTTTCTTAACTCTCCCACTGTGGCTTCGTGTCTGTTGCTTTATCTAATGTCTTTAATTTTTCTTCTGAAAAATGTCTTTAGCTTTCTACATTAAAAAATACTATATAACTGCAAATTCTTGTATCAAAGCTCTTCACGGGGAAGATACTAACACTTTTGTTTTGGTTTAGAAGTTAGTATCTCAAACTTTAAAAGTTATGTTACAAATGTTGCTATTTAGCTTCTCCCACCAGAAAGTAGATGGCGTGTTGTATAAGAAAGGAAAGCCTTATGATTTCATGGCATGCTTTTGAGGATCAGAGATCCTTAAAATTGACTTGTAACTGATGCTGATTTTGAATGCTTGTGGTAGGTGGGGAATGAATGATGCTACCCTAATGTGAATCTAACAGATCAGTTTCTAAATGGATTTTTTAACCATTTGTTTAGAATTGGATTAAGTACTTTAAATTGGCAATATAGTAAAGTAATAAATGATCCCAACTGTTAAAGACATTGATTGCAGTTCAGGAGACCTACTTATTTGTTCTTATCTGATACTCAAACTTAATTCCTTTTGGTGAATTTCATTAAATTTACACTTAATAGTAAGGTTCTCTTGTTAGGTAGCCATAAGGATTATGGGAATGTGATGAAAATTGAGACTGTTGTCTATAATGGCCAAAGCAAATAATGTCAGATGTTTTAACACTTAATACTTTAACACTTATAAGGTTAAGTCTTTGATTTGCGTCTTCCCTTGCATTTTGAGATGGCTCCTGCTTAAGAAACGTTAGGAATTGTGTAGAAGATCTTCTGGAACCTTAGAAAAGGTATAGGAGGGGTTGGAAAACTATCCCTGGCTTTCTTAACTCTAGCAAAGTGGCTTATAAATGGAACCTTTGATTGCTATGATTAATCTTGCTGAACTTTGTCTGTGGATCAGAATCCAAACATATGTGTACTTCAGTTACAATAACACAGCTATGGTTAGACTTGACTTAAATTGGGAAGGACTTTCTTTTGATCTCTTGGTCTCTTTATGGTACAGGGTGTTAATGGTGTTTGCAGTGTTCAATTTACCATATGGTCCAACAGTCAGCCAAAATAGACTATTATAGTTGCACAGTTGCTTGTCCAGAATTTAGCATATCTTGAGTTGGATTGGCAACAAACTGCTTCCAGTATTCTGTTACTTGATTCCAGTTATAGTCACTGTTCTTTTCTTTGTTATTCATTCACATAATGTGGGTTTTGATGGCAAAGCCAGCATTTATTGCCCATCCCTAATTGCCCTTGAGAAGGTGATGGTGAGCCACCACCCTAGACCGTTGCAGTCCGTGTGTTGAAGGTACTCTCTCAGTAATGTTAGGTAGGGAGTTCCTGGATTTTGATCCAGTGACAATGAAAGATCGGCAATATCTTTCCAAGTCAAGATAGTGTATGTCTTAGATGGGAACTTGGAGGTGGTGGTGTTCCCATGCATCTGCTGCTCTTGTCCTTCTAGGTGGTAGAGGTCATGGGTTTGGAAAGTGCTGTCAAAGAAACATTAGCAAGTTGCTGCAGTACATCTTGCAGGGGTATACACTGCAGCCATGGTGTGCTGATGCTACAGGGAAATAAGGTAATGGGTTGCTAGTCAATCAGGTTGCTTTATTCTGAATGGTATTGAGCTTGTTGAGTGTTTTTGGAGCTGCACTCATCCAGGCAAGTGGAGAGTATTGCATCACACCCATGACTTAGTATCGTAGAATGGTTACAGAAGGAGACCCTTCGGCCTGTTGTGTCTGTGACAGCTCTCTGCAAGAGCAACTTAGCTAATCCCACTCCCCTGCCTTTTCCCTGTAGCCCTGAAATTTTTTTTTCTGAAGATAAATATCCAATTCTCTCTTGAAGGCATTTATTGAATCTGCTAACCACTTGCTGCATTTAAAAAATAAAAGGTCTTTCCTCATGTTGCTGTTGGTTTTTTTTGCAAATCACTTTAAATCTGTGTCCTCTGGTTCTCAACTCTTCTGCCAATAGGAACAGTTTCTGCCTAAGTACTCTGTGCAGATCCCTCATGATCTTGTGTCTTGTGGATAGGAGAAAGACTTTGAGGAATTAAGTGAGTCACTCACTGCAGAATACCCAGCCTCTGACCTGCTTTTGTAGCCACAGAATTTATGCGGCTGGTCCAATTTAAGTTTCTGGTCAATGGTGACCCTCCAAGATGTTATGGTGTGGGTTTCGACAATGGTAATATCATTGAATGTTCGGGAAAAGTGATTAGATTTTCTCCTGTTGGAGTTGGTCATTGCCTGGCACTTGCGTGGTGTGAATGTTACTTATCAATCCAAGCCTGAATGTTGTCCAGGTCTTGTTGCATGTGGACAAGGACTGCTTCATGATCTGAGGAGTTGCAAATGGAACAGAGCACTGTGCAATTATCAGTGAACAGTCCCCACTTCTGACCTTATGACAGAGGGAAGGTCATTGATGAAGCAGCTGAAGATGGTTGGGCCCAGAATACTGCCCTGAAGATCTCCCACAATGATGTCCTGGGGCTGAGATGCAAGTTGTGGCATGGCCACCAACAACCATAAGCATCTTCCTTTGTGCTGGGTATGAATCCAGGTAGTGGAGAGTTTTTCCCCTGATTCCCATTGACTTCAACTTTACTAGAGCTCCATGAAGCCACACTTGATCAAATGCTGCCTTGATGTCAAGTGCAATCACTCTCGCATAACCTCTGAAATTCAGCTCCTTTTGTCCATGTTTGGACCAAGGCTGTAATGAGGTGTGGAGCTGAGTGACCTTAGCAGAAATCGAACTGAGTGTTGATGAGCAGGTCATTGGTGAGTAAGTGCTGCTTGATCACTTTGACGATGATTGAGAGTAGACTGGTGATAATTGGCTGAATTCGATTTTTTCCTGCTTTTTGTGGACAGGGCATGCCTGGGCAATTTTCCATTTTGTTGAGTAGATGCTACTGTTGTAGCTGTACTTGAACGGCTTGGCTAGAGGCATGGCTTGTACTGAAGATTTGCACTCCAGAACTACAGTGGGATGTTGTCGGGGTCCATAACCTTTGCCATGCAGTGAATCGAATTGGCTGAAGACTGGCATCTTTGGTTTTGTCTTCACCTAAGGAGGACACAAATAACCTCCCAGAAATGTTAGGGAACCAAGGGACTAATGAGAGGGAGGAACTGAAGAGTAAAAAATAAGTGCTAGGGAAATTAATGGAGTTAAAGGCTGGCAAATGCCCAGGGCCTGATGATCTACATCCCAGAGTACTAAAGGAAGTGGCGCTGGAAATAATGGATGCATTGGTGGTCATCTTCCAAAATTCTATAGACTCTGGAGCAGTTCCTACAGAGAGAAAAAATAGGGAATTATAGACCAGTTAGCCTTACATCAGTAGTGGGGAAAATGCTAGAGTCTATTATAAAGGATGTGATAGCAGAACACCTGGAACGCATAAACGGGATTGGACAATGTCAGCATGGATTTATGAAAGGGAAATCATGCTTAACAAATCTACTGGAGTTTTTTGAGGATGTAACTGGCATGGATTGAGAATTGGTTGACAGACAGGAAACAGTGAGTAGGAATAAACAGGTCTTTTTCTGGGTGGCAGGCAGTGACTAGTGGGGTACTGCAGGGATCAGTGCTTGACCCCAGCTATTCACAATATATATTAATGACTTGGGTGAGGGGACTAAATGTAACATTTCCAAGTTTGCAGACGGCACAAAGCTGGCGGGGGTATGTGAGCTGTGAGGAGGATGCAAGGAGGCTCCAATGTGATTTGGACAAGTTGGGTGAGTGGGCAAATGCATAGCAGATGCAGTATAAGGTGGGTAAATGTGAGGTTAACCACTTTGGTTGTAAAAACAGAAAGGCATATTATTATTTGAATGGTGATAGATTGGGAAAGGGGGAAGTGTAATGAGACTTGGGTGTAGTTGTATACCAGTCACTGAAAGCAAGCATTCGGGTGTAGCAGGCAGTTAGGAAGCCGAATGGTATGTTGGCTTTCATTGCAAGAGGATTTGAGTACAGGAGCAAGGATGTCTTACTGCAGTTATACAGGGCCTTGGTGAGACCCCATCTGGAGCATTGTGTGCAGTTTTGGTCTCCTTATCTGAGGAAGGATGTTCTTGCCATGGAGGGAGTGCAAAGAAGATTTACTAGGCTAATTCCTGGGATGACAGGATTGATGTATGAGGAGAGATTGGGTCGACTAGGCCTATATTCACTAGAGTTTAGAAGAATGAGGGGATCTCGTAGAAACCTGTAAAATTCTAACAGGACTAGACAGACTAGATGCAGGGAGGATGTTTCTGATGGCTGGGGAGTCCAGAACCAGGGGTCACAGTCTCAGGATAACTGGGTATGCCATTTAGAACTGAGATGAGGAGAAATTTCTTCACTCAGAGGGTGGTGAACCTGTGGAATTCTGTACCACAGAAGGTAGTGGAGGCCAAATCATTAAATATATTCAAGAAGGAGATAGATAGATTGATGCCAAAGGGATCAAGGGATATGGGGAGAAAGCAGGAACAGGGTACTGAATTAGATGATCAGCCATAATGTTTGTTGAATGGTGCAGCAGGCCTGATGGGCCGAATGGCCTACTCCTATTTTCTATGTTTCTATCTTTGACTGTGGGGACCTTGGGAGGAGGCTGAGATGGATCATCCACTCGCACCTCTGTGTGAAGGTGCTTGCAGATACTTCAGCTTTGTCTTTTGCACTCTTGCGCTGGGCTCACCATCATTGAGACTGGGGATGTTTGTGGAGCCTCCTCCTCCTGTTAGTCATTTAATTGTCCACCACCATTCACAACTGGATGTGGCAGGACTGCAGAGCTTTGATCTGATCTGTTGGTTGTGGGATTGCTTAGCTCTGTGTATAGCATGCTGCTTTCACTGTTTAGTATGCAAGTAGTCCTGTGTTGTAGCTTCACCAGGTTGGCACCTCATTTTTAGGTACACCTGGTGCTGCTCCTGGCATGCTCTCCTACATTCCTCAGGCTTGGCCCTTGGGCTTGATGGTAATGGTGCCTCATGAATGCCCAGTTATGAGCTTCTAGATCTGATTTGAATCTATAACCATTTAAGCATGGTGATTGTGACACACAACGTGATGGAGGATGACTTTGGTGTGAAGACAGAACTTTGTCTCCAAGAACTGTGCAGTGGTCACTCCTACCAATACTGCCTTGCATAGAGGCAGTGCAACAGATAGGTTGGTGTGGATGAGGTCAAGTAAGGTTCTCAACACCTGCCATGGGCTGAGTCTGGCAGCTATGTCCTTCAGGACTCGACAAGCTTGGTTAGCAGTGGTGTTACCGAGTCACTCTAGGTGATGGATATTGAGGTTTCCCACCCAAATTACCCTCAGTGCTTCTTCCAAGTGGTGTTCAACATGGAGGATTACCTGATTCATCGCTGAGGGTTCTTTGTTCATCTTTGAGCAGATGTCATGAGGTCCGGAGTCAGTGTTGAGGATTCCCAGGGCCACTGCCGTCCAGCTGTATACCACTGCTGCTGCCTCTGGTGGATCTGTCCTGCTGGTGGAATAGGACATTTGCAGGGATGGGGTGTGGGACAATAGATGAAATCGCAGGAGGTGTAATACCTGCCCATTTACCTCCTCTCTCCTCACTATCCCAGGCCCCAAACACTCCTTTCAGGTGAAGCAGCGATTTACTTGTACTTCTTTCAATGTAGTATACTGTATTCGCTGCTCACAATGTGGTCTCCTCTACATTGGGGAGACCAAGCGCAGACTGGGTGACT
The DNA here is from genome assembly GCF_036365525.1 of Heterodontus francisci. Lineage (NCBI taxonomy): Eukaryota > Metazoa > Chordata > Chondrichthyes > Heterodontiformes > Heterodontidae > Heterodontus > Heterodontus francisci. The sequence continues at coordinate 50,278,118 of NC_090378.1, read as the reverse complement.
GCTTTGCGGAACTACTCCACTCAGTCCGCAAGCAGGACCCTGAGCTTCCGGTTGCTTGCCATTTCAACACTCCCCCCTGCTCTCATGCTCATATCTCTGTCCTGGGATTGCTGCAGTGTTCCAGTGAACATCAATGCAAGCTCAAGGAACAGCATCTCATCCACCGATTAGGCACACTACAGCCTGCCGGACTGAAGATTGAGTTCAATAATTTCAGAGCATGACAGCCCCCCATTTTACTTTCACTTTTAGTTATTATTTTTTTTCTTTTTTACATTTTTTACAACCTTTTTTTGCATTTATTTCATTTCATCATAGTTTGTTCAGTTTGCTTACCCACTGTTTTTTTTCATGTTTGCACTTGCTGTTCAATATTCAGTCCGTTAACACCTTTTCTGTACTCATGCTTTGTCTTTCAAAGAACAAAGAAAATTACAGCACAGGAACAGGCCCTTCGGCCCTCCAAGTCTGCGCCGATCCAGATCCTCTATCTAAACCTGTCGCCTATTTTCTAAGGGTCTGTATCTCTTTGTTCCCTGCCCATTCATGTATCTGTCTAGATACATCTTAAAAGACGCTATCGTGCCCGCGTCTACCACCTCCGCTGGCAACACGTTCCAGGCACCCACCACCCTCTGCGTAAAGAACTTTCCACGCATATCCCCCCTAAACTTTTCCCCTCTCACTTTGAACTCGTGACCCCTAGTAATTGAATCCCCCACTCTGGGGGGAAAAAGCTTCTTGCTATCCACCCTGTCTATACCTCTCATGATTTTGTACACCTCAATCAGGTCCCCCCTCAACCTCCGTCTTTCTAATGAAAATAATCCTAATCTACTCAACCTCTCTTCATAGCTAGCGCCCTCCATACCAGGCAACATCCTGGTGAACCTCCTCTGCACCCTCTCCAAAGCATCTACATCCTTTTGGTAATGTGGCGACCAGAACTGCACGCAGTATTCCAAATGTGGCCGAACCAAAGTCTTATACAACTGTAACATGACCTGCCAACTCTTGTACTCAATACCCCGTCCGATGAAGGAAAGCATGCCGTATGCCTTCTTGACCACTCTATTGACCTGCGTTGCCACCTTCAGGGAACAATGGACCTGAACACCCAAATCTCTCTGTACATCAATTTTCCCCAAGACTTTTCCATTTATTGTATAGTTCACTCTTGAATTGGATCTTCCAAAATGCATCACCTCGCATTTGCCCTGATTGAACTCCATCTGCCATTTCTCTGCCCAAATCTCCAATCTATCTATATTCTGCTGTATTCTCTGACAGTCCCCTTCACTATCTGCTACTCCACCAATCTTAGTGTCGTCTGCAAACTTGCTAATCAGTCCACCCATACTTTCCTCCAAATCATTAATGTATATCACAAACAACAGTGGTCCCAGCACGGATCCCTGTGGAACACCACTGGTCACACGTCTCCATTTTGAGAAACTCCCTTCCACTGCTACTCTCTGTCTCCTGTTGCCCAGCCAGTTCTTTATCCATTAGCTAGTACACCCTGGATCCCATTCGACTTCACTTTCTCCATCAACCTACCATGGGGAACCTTATCAAACGCCTTACTGAAGTCCATGTATATGACATCTACAGCCCTTCCCTCATCAATCAACTTTGTCACTTCCTTAAAGAATTCTATTAAGTTGGTAAGACATGACCTTCCCTGCACAAAACCATGTTGCCTATCACTGATAAGCCCATTTTCTTCCAAATGGGAATAGATCCTATCCCTCAGTATCTTCTCCAGCAGCTTCCCTACCACTGACGTCAGGCTCACCGGTCTATAATTACCTGGATTTTCCCTGCTACCCTTCTTAAACAAGGGGACAACATTAGCAATTCTCCAGTCCTCCGGGACCTCACCCGTGTTTAAGGATGCTGTAAAGATATATGTTAAGGCCCCAGCTATTTCCTCTCTCGCTTCCCTCAGTAACCTGGGATAGATCCCATCCGGACCTGGGGACTTGTCCACCTTAATGCCTTTTAGAATACCCAACACTTCCTCCCTCCTTATGCCGACTTGACCTAGAGTAATCAAACATCTGTCCCTAACCTCAACATCCGTCATGTCCCTCTCCTCGGTGAATACCGATGCAAAGTACTCGTTTAGAATCTCACCCATTTTCTCTGACTCCACGCATAACTTTCCTCCTTTGTCCTTGAGTTGGCCAATCCTTTCTCTAGTTACCCTCTTTCTCCTTATATATGAATAAAAGGCTTTGGGATTTTCCTTAACCCTGTTTGCTAAAGATATTTCATGACCCCTTTTAGCCCTCTTAATTCCTCGTTTCAGATTGGTCCTACATTCCCGATATTCTTCCAAAGCTTTGTCTTCAGCCGCCTAGACCTTATGTATGCTTCCTTTTTCCTCTTAGCTAGTTTCACAGTTTCACCTGTCATCCATGGTTCCCTAATCTTGCCATTTCTATCCCTCATTTTCACAGGAACATGTCTCTCCTGCACGCTAATCAACCTCTCTTTAAAAGCCTCCCACATATCAAATGTGGATTTATCTTCAAACAGCTGCTCCCAATCTACATTCCCCAGCTCCTGCCGAATTTTAGTATAGTTGGCCTTCCCCCAATTTAGCACTCTTCCTTTAGGACCACTCTCGTCTTTGTCCATGAGTATTCTAAAACTTACGGAATTGTGATCACTATTCCCAAAGTAGTCCCCTACTGAAACTTCAACCACCTGGCCGGGCTCATTCCCCAACACCAGGTCCAGTATGGCCCCTTCCCGAGTTGGACTATTTACATACTGCTCTGGAAAACCCTCCTGGATGCTCCTTACAAATTCTGCTCCATCTAGACCTCTAACACTAAGTGAATCCCAGTCAATGTTGGGAAAATTAAAATCTCCTTTCACCACCACCCTGTTGCTCCTACATCTTTCCATAATCTGTTTACATATTTGTACCTCTATCTCATGCTCGCTGTTGGGAGGCCTGTAGTACAGCCCCAACATTGTTACCGCACCCTTCCTATTTCTGAGTTCTGCCCATATTGCATCACTGCTCGAGTCCTCCATAGTGCCCTCCTTCAGCACAGCTGTGATATCCTCTTTGACCAGTAATGCAACTCCTCCACCCCTTTTACCTCCCTCTCTATCCCGCCTGAAGCATCGATATCCTGGGATATTTAGTTGCCAATCGTGCCCTTCCTTCAACCAAGTCTCAGTAATAGCAATAACATCATACTCCCAGGTACTAATCCAAGCCCTAAGTTCATCTGCCTTACCTACTACACTTCTTGCATTAAAACAAATGCACCTCAGACCACCAGTCCCTTTGCGTTCATCATCTGCTCCCTGCCTACTCTTCCCCTTAGTCATGCTGACTTCATTATCTAGTTCCTTACAGGCTTTAGTTACTACCTCCTTACTGTCCACTGATCACCTAATTTGGTTCCCATCCCCCTGCCACATTAGTTTAAACCCTCCCCAACAGCGTTAGCAAAAGCACCCCCAAGGACATTGGTTCCAGTCCGGCCCAGGTGTAGACCGTCCAATTTGTAATAGTCCCACCTCCCCCAGAACCGGTCCCAATGTCCCATTAACACACCATTAACATATTGTTTGCCTTTGCTCCATGACCTTTTGGTCAGCTATGTGGCCTTGTCCAATCTACACCACCTCCTTTGTTATTTCTTGCCCCACCCCCACCTCACTTGCTTATAACCTGTGACATTTTTAATATTCGTCAGTTCCGAAGAAGGGTCACTGACCCGAAATGTTAACTCTGCTTCTCTTTCCATAGATGCTGCCAGACCTGCTGAGTATTTCCTGCATTTCTTGTTTTTATTTGAGATTTCCTGCATCCGCAGTATTTTGCTTTTAATATAGCTGAAAAGTATGATTCTGAGAGTATGAGTGGGCTGTTGTTTGACTAGTCTGTGGGACAGCTCTCCCAATTATGGCACAAATCCCCACATGTGGGAGGAGGATTTTGCAGGGTTAACTGGGCTGGGAATACTTTTGTCAAGTTTGAATCCAGTGCTTAGGTTGATGCTAGGTGATCCGTCTGGTTTTATTCTTGTTTCGCTATGCCATTTCAAGGGGCAGTTAAGAGTCAACCACATTGCTGTGGGGCTGAAGTCACAAATAGGCCAGACTGGGTAAGGATGGTTATTATCCTTGCCTAAAGGATATTAGTGAAACAGAAGGGTTTTTACGACCATCCTATCGTTACACGGTCACCATAATTGATACCTTTTTATTCCAGATTTTTGTTTTGCTTAATCATTTGATTTCATTGTTTTAGCAGTTCAGATTTCTTTATTGTTACCCTCCATTTCAGCAATTGAAGGTGCGCAAACCTTTTGATTTCTTGGATTCTCAAACCTTGATTCTTTGACATTCTGTTGCTGAACATTTTAAAGTACAGTGCCACTTCATGAGACCCACCTCCTGCTCTTTGTGGTATATATAAATGATTTGGAGGAAAATGTAGCTGGTCTGATTAGTAAGTTTGCGGACGACACAAAGGTTGGTGGAGTTGCGGATAATGATGAGGATTGTCAGAGCATACAGCAGGATATAGATCGGTTGGAGACTTGGGCGGAGAAATGGCAGATGGAGTTTAATCCGGACAAATGTGAGGTAATGCATTTTGGAAGGTCTAATGCAGGTGGGAAGTATACAGTAAATGGCAGAACCCTTAGGAGTATTGACAGGCAGAGGGATCTGGGCGTGTTGGTCCACAGGTCACTGAAAGTGGCAACGCAGGTGGATAAGGTAGTCAAAAAGGCATACGGCATGCTTGCCTTCATCGGTTGGGGCGTAGAGAATAAAAATTGGCAAGTCGTGTTGCAGCTGTACAGAACCTTAGTTAGGCCACACTTAGAATATTGCGTGCAATTCTGGTCGCCACACTACCAGAAGGACGTGGATGCTTTGGAGAGGGTACAGAGGAGGTTTACCAGGATGTTGCCTGGTCTGGAGGGCATTAGCTGTGAGGAGAGGTTGGAAAAACTCGGATTGTTATCACTGGAACGACGGAGGTGGAGGGGCGACATGATAGAGGTTTACAAAGTTATGAGCGGCATGGACAGAGTGGATAGTCAGAAGCTTTTTCCCAGGGTGTAAGAGTCAGTTACTAGGGGACATAGGTTTAAGGTGCGAGGGTCAAAGTTTAGAGGGGATGTGCGAGGCATGTTTTTTTTACACAGAGGGTGGTGAGTGCCTGGAACTTGCTGCCAGGGGAGGTGGTGGAAGCAGATACGATAGCGACATTTAAGTGACATCTTGATAAATATATGAATAGGAAGGGAATAGAGGGATATGGTCCCCGGAAGTGCAGAAGGTGTTAGTTTCGGCAGACATCAAGATCAGCGCAGGCTTGGAGGGCCGAATGGCCTGTTCCTGTGCTGTACTGTTCTTTGTTCTTTGACCCTATTCCCACTAAACTACTGACCACCCAACTTGCCTTCCTGGTTCCCATGTTACTTGAAATTGTTAACAGTTCTGTCCCCCTCTACTTCAAATCTGCCATCATCACCCCTCTCAAAAAAAAACCTTGATCTTGTCATCCTTGCAAATTACTATCCCATCTCCAACCTCCTTTTCCTCTCCAAAGTCCTTGAACGTGGTGTCATCTGCCAAATTGGTGCCCATCTTTCCTGGGCTTCCATGTTTGAATTCCTCCAATCAGGTTGCTGCCCTTGCTACAGTACCAAAATGGCTCTTTGTCACAGTCACAAATGACATTGTTATGGCCACATGGTGTGGAATGGGTGGTTCCCACTGTTCAACTCCTCACCTGACTGCAGCAAGTGTATTTGTATTAAGAGTTTAACCCCTTGATGATTTATTTTTCGAATAACTGGACAGCGAAAGGTTTTCTTGCAGGTTTTAAAAAAGCAGTCAATGATTTATTGATCAATACACCGTATTCTGAAATTGTCACAACCTCATCATTCCCTCAAGCATTCACGTGCACGCACCCACAAGAAGAAACGTAGAGAAGGGAAAGAGGTAGGTGGGTTTTTGTGGGGGAGAAGAGTTACGATAAACCCGTTGAATTATCGACACTCAAAAGTCCAGAGAATTGCAGGCCTTGAGATGATTGTGGATTTCTGTCTTGATTGAAGGTTCTGTTGAAGATGCTGGGTCACTTCCAGATCTCTTGCTGCAGTATTATGGAGATGTTGGATTTTTTTAGGTTGGGCAGGGTCTTCTGAGTTGCTTGAATGCGAGCTGTTACAAGTAGCTTCACCTTCTGGGTTTCTCTGTCTCTCTCTCACCATTGGTCTCTTTCTCTGTCTCTCCCTCTCTCTCTCTCTGCCTCCCTCTCTATCTCTCTCTCTCTCTCTCTCTCTCTGCCTCCCTCTCTCTCTCTCTCTCTCTCTGCCTCCCTCTCTCTGCCTCTCTCTCTCTCTCTCTCTGCCTCTCTCTCTCTCTCTCTCTGCCTCTCTCTCTCTCTCTCTGCCTCTCTCTCTCTCTCTCTGCCTCTCTCTCTCTCTCTCTCTGCA
>NC_090378.1:46951691-47007435 GCF_036365525.1 Heterodontus francisci | reverse complement strand
TAATTGTATGAGCAATACATTCTCATACCCTATTTGCCTTCACAATATAGCCTTGTCTTAGTGGTCACGTACCTTAAATGAATCATGCATTATAAGCATCAGATCCTTCTCTCAGCCAGTGGGCTGAAGCACTCAATACTGCATGGTGTAGTTGCTCCATCTGCTTCATGTTGTACTTGTCTATATTAAAATACATCTGCTAGACATGGGCCCATTTCCCTATTGCATCTAGATCTAATTTTATTTGCCGTCCTTATATCTGCTCATGTGTTTGTGTCTTTCATAAAATGGCAGATACATTCCCTGGTGCCTTCATCTTGATCGGTGATAACATAGGAACATAAGAACTAAGAGCAGGAGTAGGCAATTCAGCCCCTCGAACCTGCTCTGCAATTCAATACGATCATGGCTGATCTCATCTCGGCCTAAAGATGCTGAAGTGCAACACCTGCAGTGCCAAACTCTCTGGGAGTCCACAAGTGACTGGTCCCCACACAGTGCTTCTATCGCTAATAACTACCTTCTGTCTACAAAATGTAAACAGTTCCTTCTCAGACCGTAAATCTTTTCATTCATCCCACAAACTCAAATGTACTTAGTCTTTTGTGTGGCACTTCATCAAAAGCTTCTTGAAAATTTAGTTATGCAATATTGACTGGATTGCTGAATAAATTTACTTACAGTCCTTTGGAATTTCATTAGTATTGGTAGCGAATGTGCTAGGCCAACCATGAATCTCATTCCTCCCTCACCCATAAAGTGCTTTTCCACAAATACCTTGGTCATGCTCATCAATAATTAGGCTAATGGGTGAGAATAAAAATATAAGTGCAATTTGTTCCAAATTATTAAAGAAACTTGCCAGCTGGATTCTGCTGATATCCACTCTTGGTACTGTGAATACCTAGTATATACTGGAGTGGCATCCTGTGTTGTGGGCATGTTGAAGTAGCTATTTAATGTGTACTGAAAAGATGTGCTTTACATAGTTCGACCATTCGCCATTAAATACTTAAACCATTTGATGCCTCTCGATTTAATGTATGTATCAGAGTGGGCTTGCTAGTGCAGGTCATTAGTGTCTTAGTGAGTGATTTCAGCCAGTGTCACATGATGCTATTGATCATATTTGGCTTTCTTCCATTACATTTTAAAAGATCAATATTAGTCATTCAGAATATGTTTTACTTCTGTTGTGATCAAATAAAACTTAATCCATGCAGAATTGGAAACTGTCTCTACTTTCACTTTAAATCTTACTTGATATACTGGTTTGACAGATGTAGAAGTATTTCTTAGCACTGGGTTTTTCTTGGAAAACTGTACAAACCATTGTTTGGTTTGTTAATGCAGGCAATTACATGTTTAGCACAATATTGTTCTCCCTTAATTCACTCTCACTATTAGCAACTAATGCTAAGAACTCCTACATAACTTCTTAACCTTTTAATTACAATGGAAGGTTTTTTCAAAGGTAGTTACTTTAGTACCTTTGCTCCATTTAAAAAAAAATCATGGTGTCCATTAAAGCATTTTCTCTTCATTTTCTGCTATATCCTTATCTCTCCCAACAACAGCATTAATATGTGTATTGTTTCCAAAAACATTGACGTCCCTCTGATTTCTGTCCAAGTTGGTTTTCATCTTGTATGAGCCTGGACAGTGAACATCAACAGGCTTTTTGAATGTGGAGGACATCACTGCAATCCCTAGTCTTGTCTTCACTCAACACTCAACTTAGTATAAGCCACAGGGTGGTGATAGGAACTTTTTCACTCCCTCCTCTCTGCACCCGACAGACAGTCCAGAGGTGTTGGTGCTAATTGTAACAACCCAGTTGCTACCTAGCAGTGACTAGATAACTTATTACAGACAGGTGACTGAACCTGGTAGGTTCGTTATGTATAGTTCAGCATCAGGCTAAAGAATGCCGTAACACATTGAGTCATCATTGGGGATGAATGTTCTTTGGCCTCCTTATCTTGAGAGACAATGGATAAGCGCCTGGAGGTGGTCAGTGGTTTGTGAAGCAGCGCCTGGAGTGGCTATAAAGGCCAATTCTAGAGTGACGGGCTGTTCCACAGGTGCTGCAGAAAAATTTGTTTGTCGGGGCTGTTACACAGTTGGCTCTCCCCTTACGCCTCTGTCTTTTTTCCTGCCAACTACTAAGTCTGTTCGACTCGCCACACTTTAGCCCCGTCTTTATGGCTGCCCGCCAGATCTGGCGAACGCTGGCAACTGACTCCCACTACTTGTGATCAATGTCACAGGATTTCATGTCGCGTTTGCAGACGTCTTTAAAGCGGAGACATGGACGGCCGGTGGGTCTGATACCAGTGGCGAGCTTGCTGTACAATGTGTCTTTGGGGATCCTGCCATCTTCCATGCGGCTCACATGGCCAAGCCATCTCAAGCGCCGCTGACTCAGTAGTGTGTCTAAGCTGGGGATGTTGGCCGCCTCGAGGACTTCTGTGTTGGAGATATAGTCCTGCCACCTGATGCCAAGTATTCTCCGGAGGCAGCGAAGATGGAATGAATTGAGACGTCGCTCTTGGCTGACATACGTTGTCCAGGCCTCGCTGCCATAGAGCAAAGGTACTGAGGACACAGGCCTGATACACTCGGACTTTTGTGTTCTGTGTCAGTGCGCCATTTTCCCACACTCTCTTGGCCAGTCTGGACATGGCAGTGGAAGCCTTTCCCATGCGCTTGTTGATTTCTGCATCTAGAGACAGGTTACTGGTGATAGTTGAGCCTAGGTAGGTGAATTCTTGAACCACTTCCAGAGCGTGGTCGCCAATATTGATGGATGGAGCATTTCTGACGTCCTGCCCCATGATGTTCGTTTTCTTGAGGCTGATGGTTAGGCCAAATTCATTGCAGGCAGCCGCAAACCTGTCGATGAGACTCTGCAGGCACTCTTCAGTGTGAGATGTTAAAGCAGCATCGTCAGCAAAGAGGAGTTCCCTGATGAGGACTTTCCGTACTTTGGACTTCGCTCTTAGACGGGCAAGGTTGAACAACCTGCCATCTGATCTTGTGTGGAGGAAAATTCCTTCTTCAGAGGACTTGAACGCATGTGAAAGCAGCAGGGAGAAGAAAATCCCAAAAAGTGTGGGTGCAAGAACACAGCCCTGTTTCACGCGACTCAGGATAGGAAAGGGCTCTGATGAGGAGCCACCATGTTGAATTGTGCCTTTCATATTGTCATGGAATGAGGTGATGATACTTAGTAGCTTTGGTGGGCATCCAGTCTTTTCTAGTAGTCTGAAGAGACCACGTCTGCTGACGAGGTCAAAGGCTTTGGTGAGATCAATGAAAGCAATGTAGAGGGGCATCTGTTGTTCACGTAATTTCTCCTGTATCTGACGAAGGGAGAACAGCATGTCAACGGTCGATCTCTCTGCACGAAAGCCACACTGTGCCTCGGTAGATGCGCTCGGCCAGCTTCTGGAGCCTGTTTAGAGCGACTCGAGCAAAGACTTTCCCCACTATGCTGAGCAGGGAGATTCCACGGTAGTTGTTGCAGTCACCGCGGTCACCTTTGTTTTTATAGAGGGTGATGATATTGGCATCGTGCATGTCCTGGGGTACTGCTCCCTCATCCCAGCACAGGCATAGCAGTTCATGTAGTGTTGAGAGTATAGCAGGCTTGGCACTCTTGATTATTTCAGGGGTAATGCTGTCCTTCATTTGCTTATCACAGAGGCGATAAACTATGTTTCGGTAGCTGATTCAAGAATCTGCTGTAGCCAAAACTGGTATTACTGTAACAGTGAAGAGATGTTTATAAAGAAAAGAAAGACTTGCATTACTGTAGTGCTTTTCATGACCTCAGGCCATCCTAAAGTACTTTACAGCCAGTTAAGTCTTTCTGAGCTGTCGTCACTGTTGCAATGTAGGAAACATGGCAGTCAGTTTACACATGGCAAGCTCCCATAAAGAGCAATGTGATAACCAGATAATCTCTCTTTGTGATGTTGATTGAGGGATAAATACTGGCCAGGATACTGGGGATAACCCTCCTGCTCTTCTTCAGAATAATGCCATGGAATCTTTTAGGTGCACCTGAGAGGATAAACAGGGCCTCGGTTTAATGTTGCATCCAAAAGACAGCACTCCCTTGGTAGCGTACTGGAGTGTTAGCATGGATTTTGTGCTCAAGTCTGTGGAGTGGGACCTGAATCCACAACCTTCTGACTGATAAGAGTGCTACTTTTCTTCAGTTTTAGGTCACTGTCATCTTTATTGCTCCATCACCTACATTACGTAGCTTTTGACAGTTAATATGCTTAGCCAAGATTTGGTTTTTTTTTCAGAAAAAAAGGACCTAAAACTTTTATACGATAACAGTTTTAACTTTTTTTGTTGTTTAACTCATGTTGGCTTCTACCCCATTCTATCAACTTCCCATGCCATGTGTCCCCAACTGAGAGGATAGTGTGGAGAGCAGGCGGCACTGGATGATTTGGGTTTGTTCTGTAACCTCTGTCCAATGACACTTTTGAGAACATAACTGGTGGTCATTTTGTGGCAGTAATTCAATCATGTTCTGGTGGTAATCAAGCTTTGCTTCATTTGGATTACTGCTTTACAATTCAGTACCAGCTACTCTGTTCAACTATGATTTTTCCTAAGATGGCAACTGGTAGCTTTCTCCTACGTTGTGTAGCCCAAGACCAGTATAAGGATGTAGAAGGACAATCAGTTAAATAACTTTTTGAATAAGGATAAAACTTGGGAAGGAATAATAGACACGGGTGTATGCCATAAACTGTCAGCCTCATGAAACTCTTGAGGTTAATGGGAATCAAACATTTACTGTGAATCATTTGTGTTTACCACAATGTGAGAATCTTTCTTTAGTACTGAACATAAATGAGGAGGATGGCCGAGTCTAGTAAACTAATTATTGCATGTACAAAAGCACATCTCCTGTTCTGTGAGGAGGGATTCAGAATTTTATTTTTCCAAGAGGTGGTGGTTGTCAGGATGGTTGGGTTTCCATTAAAAGTCTACATTGAGTGAAATGCTCAATGTATCAAGTTAAAATTCTGTACTGGAACCTGAGTTTAAACTCACTTCTGAATGATGCAGTGAAAGCCACCTCTCTGACTCTCAGCCCCAAGTGAACCCAGCTCATAAAGGCCCAAACTGGCATTGATTGATGGTCTTACCTGTTAACAATATTCTCGGAAATGAAAATGTCACATTGTGCAGGGGAGCTGACTGTATGATAGTGCAATTCAAGGCACTTTGGGATAAAGGAGAGGTTGCATCATCCTGCATTGGCCTACATCTACCTGACTTGTCAAAAGTGAATTGTCATTAACAATTTGGGCGGCACAGTGGCGCAGTGGTTAGCACCGCAGCCTCACAGCTCCAGGGACCCGGGTTCGATTCTGGGTACTGCCTGTGCGGAGTTTGCAAGTTCTCCCTGTGTCTGCGTGGGTTTTCCCCGGGTGCTCCGGTTTCCTCCCACATCCAAAGACTTGCAGGTGATAGGTAAATTGGCCGTTGTAAATTGCCCCTAGTGTAGGGAGGTGATGGGGAATATGGGATTACTGTCGGGTTAGTATAAATGGGTGGTTGTTGGTCGGCACAGACTCGGTGGGCCGAAGGGCCTGTTTCAGTGCTGTATCTCTAAAATAAAAATAATAATAATTAACTCGTATTCTCTACAGATGCACTACAATTACTTCACAGCAGTCATTGTGATTTAAAAACACAAGTCTTTTTGAAAATCGGTACACGAGGCTATATATAAATGCAAGTCTTTCTTTCACTTCACTTTGCACCTCACTTCTCAAGACAAAGCTAATCCTGCAAGTTGTACTCTCTTCCCACAGAAGTGCTCGAGTAGTACAAGGTACCTTCGCTGAGAGACATGAGATTATGTGCAAACTGATCATTAAGGAGATTTGCATTATAGGACTGCCATAAATATAAGAGAGACTTGCATTTACAAAGCACCTTTCACAACCACAGGACGTCCCAAAGCGCTTTCTAGCCAATGGAGTACTTTTGAAGTGCAATCACTATTGTAATGTAGGAAATGTGGCAACCAAGTTGCATACTGGAAACTCCCACAAACAGCAATAGGGATGAATATTGGCCAAGACAATGGGGATAACTCCCATGCTCTTTTGAAATAGTGCTGTGGGATCTTTTACACCCACCTGAGAGGATAGACGGGGCCTTTGTTTAACATCTCTTCTGAAAGACAGTGTGTAGCATTTCCTCAGTACTGCACTGGAGTATCAGTCTAGATTGTCGTGTTCAAGAGTGGGTCTTGAACTTGCATCCTTCTGACTGAGAGGCAAGAGTGCACCAACTGAGCCACAGCTGACACTCGAACCTTTGTGTCATAGTCCAGCACTCTACCACTAAAGCTGTTCAGCTGAAGTTCAGTTTGTGTTATTGAAGCTGCACTCAAACTGTTAAGTGGAGAGTATTCTATCGCACTGCTGACTTGTGCCTTGTAGACTGTGGACAGACTTTAGGGAATCGAGGTGAGTCACTTGTCTTCGAATTCCCAGCCTCTGACCTGCTTGTAGCCACAGTATTTATACAGCTGGTTCAGTTAAATTTCTGGTCAATGGTAAGCCCCCAGGAAGTTGATGGTGGGGAGATTCAGCAATGGTAATACAGTTGAATGTCAAGGGGAGGTGGTTAGATTCTCTCTTGTTGGAGATGGTCATTGCCTGGCACTTGTATCAGGTGAATGTTACTTGCCACTTATCAGCCTAAGCCTGAATGTTGTCAAAGCAAGACTGCATTAGCATCTTATTCGTCGAGAATGTTACTGAAAATTGTGCAATCATCAGTGAACATCTCCACTTCTGACCTTATGATGGAGGGAAGGTCATTGATGAAGCAGCTGAAATGGTTAGGCCTAGGAACCTGGAGAACTCCTGCAGTGATGTCCTGGGACTGCGATGATTAACCTCCAACAACCACAACCATCTTCCTTTGTGCTAGGTATGACTCCAACCAGTGGAGAGTCCCCACCCCTCCGATTCCCATTCACTTCAATTTTGTTCGGGCTCCTTGATGCCACACTTTGTCAACTGCTGCCTTGATGTCAAGGGCAGTCACTCTCACTTCATCTCTGGAATTCAGCTGTTCTGTTCATATTTGGACCAAGGCTGTAATGAGGTCAGGAGCTAAGTGCCCCAGCAGACATTGTTAAACTCAGCATCGGTAAGTGCAGCTTGATAGCACTATTGTCACAAGAGAATGTTTTATTAGTAAACTTAGACTTCTGTGTGTTTTTAAAAGACTGAGAAAAAGGATTTTCTGTGAACATTGAATGCTGAAACTTGGGCCGGAATTTTATGCCACCCCAGTGAGACGGAGAACGGGCCACCTGCCCCAGGCCAATCAAGGCCCGTAAGTTGCCAAATAAGGGCCTTTGCCCACCTCCATGGGATTTTACCCGCGGTAAGCGGGCGTCCTGGAGCTGGTAAAGGCCGCCCGGTGAAAGCTGTTGGCCTCTCCGCGCCCTGGGGCGGGAACCTGACAATCGGGCACAGGGTGCCAGATTGAGGGCTGCCCCCTCCCCCGCCCAAATGACCACCCTTACCTCTCACTGGGGCACAACCGATTACCCCCGGTGAGACAACCCAAACCTTATCTGCAGTCCTGGCTCCATGTCCTGGGCTGGGCTGGGCTGCAGTCCCAGCAGTGGCCACCATTCCCGGTGGTGCTGCTGGGACTGAGAGCTGCCGGCCCAACGATTGCCCGGCAGCTCTCAGTGAGGCGAAACTTCCTCCCTCAAGCAGGTGGAAGTTCCGCCCTTGGAACAATTAAAGCCTGGGGACTCGTAAAATACGGGACAGATCCCAAGGCTAGGTGGAAGCGGATTTGCCAACAGAGTTCACGTCGGTGGCCAGCTCTCATCTGCCTGATGTAAAATCCAGCCCTTGGTGTTTGAACTGAGTGGGACAGACTGCAAGACACCTGTTCCAAACAACAGCAAGGGAAATGACCGGTCGCATGGCTTGATTGTTAGAGTTTCAGTTTCATTTTTGCATTGTTAAGACCAGTACTGAGCAGGCAGGAGGCAGAACAAACTGGCTGGGACTTGTTTTTTGCAGTCCAGATAAAAAGACCTCTCCCTGAAAAAGAAGCTTTGTGTCTCTTGTAAAAAGAAATTCTAAACTTGAGGTGGTAGCTGTGGTCAGCCTGGGCAGAGGAAAAAGACCCCTGGAGAGGAAAAGCCCCAGGAAAAGCGGAGTTGCTGCTCTCTGTGGAGAAAAGCTCCTTTGCTGAGAGGAATTTTTAAAGGTAGCAGTTTCCTATTGCCTCCAGTCTCTGAAAAAATCTTTGCCTCAGAAGTGATTCCTATTGCCTCTTATGTTTTGGGAGATCCTGAAAGCTCGAGAGCTTCGATTGCTAGACTGCTATTTGAAACACGAGTAGATCTTTTGCTACACCCTGTGCTGAAAGATCTGTGTGATGCCTGCTATAGACGAAGTGCCATGGATGCCTACCCATCACAGACTGTTCATCAGCCTCGCCTGGTGAGACTTCAAGTGGCATCCGACTATTCGACTCTGGGACGCCTCATCAACCTGGAAATATCCTACCAGAACGTAACAGCCTAATTATTATTCCTAAGAAATAGTTGCAATCCAAAACATCCTTTTAAAACTGGTTAACCTTTTTTTTTAATGTATGGGTGTTAGGAATGAGGGTTAGGAAGCATAAGTTTTTAAAATAATCTTTTTCACATATAGAGTTATCTCATTATTGTTTAAGACTTAGTTTATTAATAGTTAATTTTGTTGTTTAAAGAAACCTGGTTTGGTGTGCTTTATTTTGGGGGGCAAATAGTGTTTAATTTGGCTATATTCCAGTAGGTGGGAAACTTTAATATGTTATGACCTGTGGAGTAATGGGACTCGATTAACTGTGCATTACTCCCGCCTTGGTCGTAACACTGTCAGTGATACGTTCCATTGCTTTGCTGATGATTTGAGAGTATGCTGATGATTTGAGAGTAGGCTGATGGGGTAGTAATTGGCCAGATTGGATTTGTCTTGCTTTTTGAGGACAGGACATACCAGGGCGATTTTTTTTTTTTTACATTGTCAAGGAAATAGATGCCAGTGTTGTAGCTGTACTGGAACATCTTGGGTAGGGGTGCAGCTAGTTCTGAGCACAAGCCTTCAGTATTACTGCCAGGATGTTGTCAGAGCCCATAGCCTTTGTTGTATCAAGCGCCTTCAGCTGTTTTTTTAGTATCACTGGTTTGGCCTCAACTGGAAAATTGTGTCCAGTTCTGGTCACCACACTTTAGGTAAGATGTGAAGGCATTATAGAGCGTGCAGAAAAGCTTCATGAGAATGGTTCCAGGGATGAGTAATTTGTTATGTGGATAGATTGGGAAGGCTGGGACTGTTTTCCTTGGAGAAGAGAAGGTGAGAGGAGATTTTGTAGAGCTGTTCAAAATCATGAGGGGTCTGGACAGGGTAGATAGGGAAAAACTGCTCCCATTGGTGAAAGGATTGAGAATGAGAGAGCATAGATTTAAGGTAATTGGCAGAAGAAGCAATAGCGACATGAGGAAAAACATTTTTCACAGCAAGTGGTTAGGATCTGGAATGCACTGCCTGAGGGAGTCATAGAGTTATACAGCACAGAAACAGGCCCTTCGGCCTATCGTGTCCATGCCGGCCACCAAGCACATAACTATTGTAATCCCATTTTCCAGCACTTGGCCCGTAGCCTTGTATGCTATGACGTTTCAAGTGCTCATCTAAATACTTCTTAAATGTTGTGAGGGTTCCTGCCTCTACCACCTCTTCAGGCAGTGCGTTCCAGATTCCAACCACCCTCTGGGTGAAAACATTTTTCCTCAAATCCCCTCTAAACCTCTTGCCTTAAATCTGTGCCCCTAATTATTGAACCCTCTGCTAAGGGAGTAAGTTTCTTCCTATTTAACCTATCAATGCCCCTCATAATTTTGTATACGTCAATCACGTCTGCCCTCAGCCTCCTCTGCTCTAAGGAAAATAACCCTAGCCTTTTCAGCCTCTCTTCATAGCTGAAATGCTCCAGCCCAGGCAACATCCTGGTCAATCTCCTCTGCACCCTCTCCAGTGCAATCACATCCTTCCTATCGTGTGGTGCCCAGAACTGTACACAGTACTCCAGCTGTGGCCTAACTAGCATTTTATACAGCTCCATCATAACCTCCCTGCTCTTATATTATATGCCTCGGCTGATAAAGGCAAGCATCCCATTTGCCTTCCTAACTACCTTATCTAGCTACGCTGGTCTGGTGGAAGCAGGTTCAATCGAGGCAGTCAAGAGGGAATTGGTTTGTTATCTGAAAAGGAAGAATGTGCAGGGCTGCAGATGGAAGGCAGGGATTGGCACTAGGTAAATTGCTGCTTCAGAGAGCCAGTGCCGACACAACAGGCTGAATGGCGGCCTTCTGTGCTGTAGCAATTCTGTGATTCTGTTGTTGTTGTTTACCTACTTGCAAACCTCAAAAGCAGAGCAACATTAGGGCCTCCCATTATAAGTCAAATTGCATACTTTTGATATATTCTTGAGTGTATAGCTGATTAACGTCGCCTTTATATTTGTCCTTTTATAGGAAAGGAGGCAATAACAAGCTAATCAAAATATACCATCGAGATGGAAAATATGGCTTCTCTGACCCACTCACTTTTAACTCGGTGGTGGAACTCATTAACCATTACAGGCACGAGTCCCTTGCCCAATACAACCCAAAGCTAGATGTTAAATTAATGTATCCAGTCTCTAAGTTCCAGCAGGTAAGTTAAGTCTTTGCATTTCCTGGATTTGGTAGTTGAACTTCTCTAATAATGTAATTTCTGGGTGCCGTTTTCACATAGGTGTCCTCATTGAGGTGCAGTATACAAATGAGAGGTTACCCATTAAACATATGTGGTCAAACAGTAATAGATGTGACAGACTAATCTAAATCAGGGTTGTCCAAACTTTTTGGGCAGAGGGCCGCATTACAATTTTTGCTCAGCCCAGGGGGCCTGTGAACAAATTTCAAAAGATAAAGGCATTAAAAATTTATTGTACCAAAAAAAAATGACAGGTGCATTTTTGTGAAGAAACTTTAAATGAGCAGACTAATTTATTGACTTAATTTCTCATCACTATAATGAAAACTGATTTAGTGACATATCTGACATTGTTTTTGCTTGCGTTAGTACTCAGTCTCTGCCTGCACACTTGATGTAGCGATGCAGAGTATTCTGGATAGATAGCCATCTGTCAGGAGTGATCTTGACCTCTTCTCTCTGTTTCTGTTTCTCTCCCCTCCCTCCCTCTTGCTCTCGCTCCCTCCCGCCCTCCCTCCCTCCCTCCGGCGCTCCCTCCCTCAGGCGCTCCCTCCCTCGCTCCCTCCCTCTCCCTCGCTCCCTCCCTCTCCCTCGCTCCCTCCCTCTCCCTCGCTCCCTCCCTCTCCCTCGCTCCCTCCCTCTCCCTCGCTCCCTCCCTCTCCCTCGCTCCCTCGCCCCCTCCCTCCCTCCCTCGCCCCCTCCCTCCCTCGCCCCCTCCCTCCCTCCCGCCCTCCCTCCCTCCCTCCCGCCCTCGCGCCCTCGCTCCCTCCCTCGCGCCCTCGCTCCCTCGCGCCCTCGCTCTCTCCCTCCCGCCCTCGCTCTCTCCCTCGCGCCCTCCCTCCCTCCCTCCCGCCCTCCCTCCCGCCCTCCCTCCCGCCCTCCCTCCCTCCCTCCCGCCCTCCCTCCCGCCCTCCCTCCCGCCCTCCCTCGCGCCCTCCCTCGCGCCCTCGCTCCCGCCCTCGCTCCCGCCCTCGCTCCCGCCCTCGCTCCCGCCCTCGCTCCCGCCCTCGCTCCCGCCCTCGCTCCCGCCCTCGCTCCCGCCCTCGCTCCCGCCCTCGCTCCCGCCCTCGCTCCCGCCCTCGCTCCCGCCCTCGCTCCCGCCCTCGCTCCCGCCCTCGCTCCCGCCCTCGCTCCCTCCCTCGCGCCCTCGCTCCCTCGCGCCCTCGCTCCCTCGCGCCCTCGCTCCCTCGCGCCCTCGCTCCCTCCCTCCCTCTTGCGCCCTCCCTCGCCCTCCCTGCCTCGCCCTCCCTCCCTGCCTCGCCCTCCCTCCCTGCCTCGCCCTCCCTCCCTGCCTCGCCCTCCCTCCCTGCCTCGCCCTCCCTCCCTGCCTCGCCCTCCCTCCCTGCCTCGCCCTCCCTCCCTGCCTCGCCCTCCCTCCCTGCCTCGCCCTCCCTCCCTGCCTCGCCCTCCCTCCCTGCCTCGCCCTCCCTGCCTCGCCCTCCCTGCCTCGCCCTCCCTGCCTCGCCCTCCCTGCCTCGCCCTCCCTGCCTCGCCCTCCCTGCCTCGCCCTCCCTGCCTCGCCCTCCCTGCCTCGCCCTCCCTGCCTCGCCCTCCCTGCCTCGCCCTCCCTGCCTCGCCCTCCCTGCCTCGCCCTCCCTGCCTCGCCCTCCCTGCCTCGCCCTCCCTGCCTCGCCCTCCCTGCCTCGCCCTCCCTGCCTCGCCCTCCCTGCCTCGCCCTCCCTGCCTCGCCCTCCCTGCCTCGCCCTCCCTGCCTCGCCCTCCCTGCCTCGCCCTCCCTGCCTCGCCCTCCCTGCCTCGCCCTCCCTGCCTCGCCCTCCCTGCCTCGCCCTCCCTGCCTCGCCCTCCCTGCCTCGCCCTCCCTGCCTCGCCCTCCCTGCCTCGCCCTCCCTGCCTCGCCCTCCCTGCCTCGCCCTCCCTGCCTCGCCCTCCCTGCCTCGCCCTCCCTGCCTCGCCCTCCCTGCCTCGCCCTCCCTGCCTCGCCCTCCCTGCCTCGCCCTCCCTGCCTCGCCCTCCCTGCCTCGCCCTCCCTGCCTCGCCCTCCCTGCCTCGCCCTCCCTGCCTCGCCCTCCCTGCCTCGCCCTCCCTGCCTCGCCCTCCCTGCCTCGCCCTCCCTGCCTCGCCCTCCCTGCCTCGCCCTCCCTGCCTCGCCCTCCCTCCCTCGCCCTCCCTGCCTCGCCCTCCCTGCCTCGCCCTCCCTGCCTCGCCCTCCCTGCCTCGCCCTCCCTCCCTCGCCCTCCCTCCCTCGCCCTCCCTCCCTCGCCCTCCCTCCCTCGCCCTCCCTCCCTCGCCCTCCCTCCCTCGCCCTCCCTCCCTCGCCCTCCCTCCCTCGCCCTCCCTCCCTCGCCCTCCCTCCCTCGCCCTCCCTCCCTCGCCCTCCCTCCCTCGCCCTCCCTCCCTCGCCCTCCCTCCCTCTCCCTCCCTCCCTCGCGCCCTCCCTCCCTCGCGCCCTCCCTCCCTCGCGCCCTCCCTCCCTCGCGCCCTCCCTCCCTCGCGCCCTCCCTCCCTCGCGCCCTCCCTCCCTCGCGCCCTCCCTCCCTCGCGCCCTCCCTCCCTCGCGCCCTCCCTCCCTCGCGCCCTCCCTCCCTCGCGCCCTCCCTCCCTCGCGCCCTCCCTCCCTCGCGCCCTCCCTCCCTCGCGCCCTCCCTCCCTCGCGCCCTCCCTCCCTCGCGCCCTCCCTCCCTCGCCCTCGCTCCCTCCCTCGCCCTCGCTCCCTCCCTCGCCCTCGCTCCCTCCCTCGCCCTCGCTCCCTCCCTCGCCCTCGCCCTCGCTCCCTCCCTCTCCCTCCCTCGCCCTCGCTCCCTCCCTCGCCCTCGCTCCCTCCCTCGCCCTCGCTCCCTCCCTCGCCCTCGCTCCCTCCCTCGCCCTCGCTCCCTCCCTCGCCCTCGCTCCCTCCCTCGCCCTCGCTCCCTCCCTCGCCCTCGCTCCCTCCCTCGCTCCCTCCCTCGCTCCCTCCCTCGCCCTCCCTCCCTCCCTCCCTCGCCCTCCCTCCCTCCCTCCCTCGCCCTCCCTCCCTCGCTCCCGCCCTCCCTCCCGCCCTCCCTCCCTCGCTCCCTCCCTCGCTCCCTCCCTCGCTCTCGCCCTCGCTCCCTCCCTCGCTCTCGCCCTCGCTCCCTCCCTCCCTCCCTCGCCCTCCCTCCCTCCCTCGCCCTCCCTCCCTCCCTCGCCCTCCCTCCCTCCCTCGCCCTCCCTCCCTCCCTCGCCCTCCCTCCCTCGCTCTCGCTCTCGCTCCCTCCCTCGCTCTCGCTCCCTCCCTCGCTCTCGCTCCCTCCCTCGCTCTCGCTCCCTCCCTCGCTCTCGCTCCCTCCCTCGCTCTCGCTCCCTCCCTCGCCCTCGCTCCCTCCCTCGCCCTCGCTCCCTCCCTCGCCCTCGCTCCCTCCCTCGCCCTCGCTCCCTCCCTCGCCCTCGCTCCCTCCCTCGCCCTCGCTCCCTCCCTCGCCCTCGCTCCCTCCCTCGCCCTCGCTCCCTCCCTCGCTCTCGCCCTCGCTCCCTCGCTCTCGCCCTCGCTCCCTCGCTCTCGCCCTCGCTCCCTCCCTCGCTCTCGCTCCCTCCCTCGCTCTCGCTCCCTCCCTCGCTCTCGCTCCCTCCCTCCCTCGCTCTCGCTCCCTCCCTCGCTCTCGCTCCCTCCCTCGCTCTCGCTCCCTCCCTCGCTCTCGCCCTCGCTCCCTCCCTCGCCCTCGCTCCCTCCCTCGCCCTCGCTCCCTCCCTCGCCCTCGCTCCCTCCCTCGCCCTCGCTCCCTCCCTCGCCCTCGCTCCCTCCCTCGCCCTCGCTCCCTCCCCCGCTCTCCCCCGCCCTCCCTCCCTCTCTCTCCCGCTCCCGCTCTGACAGTTGCATTATATTATAATTTCCTGAAAACACTTGTCTGGTATGATGTCAGTGATCGCTCAGCAAAGTAGTTTTGTGGTTGGTCACTTTAAAAACGTTGTACTGAGTTTCACAGCTAACAGTGCATTCCATCAAGAATTGCAGTGAAATATTTTCAGTGAATTTTAGTTCCTGCAAAAATGACAATTATTTGATCCTTTGTATCCTTGCTTAATTAATAGTGACATGTTGTTCCAGGAAAACTGCTCTTGTCGTTTGAATACTCTGACAGAACGCGCTTCCCAACTTCGGACAGTTTCGGGGTTTTCTGGTGGGCTTTTTAAAAGAAAAGTTGGAAAACTGCGAATCTGTCAATGTTGGGAACACGCTGCTACTTCAGCAGCTGAGCTGTGAAACTGACTGCGTGATGCTTTTAAAAGGCCACTCTGCAAGAAGGAGACGATGGGAAATTTCCCATCTCCAGTCACGGAGCCCTGGTGAGAATGAGTAACAACCCCGGGTACACTTTACACCTGTGGACCATATGTTGGACAACCCTGATCTAAATCATCATACCAGACAAGTGTTTTCAGGAAATTATAATATAATTGTAAATGGACCATGTACTTCAGCCATTGAATGTCTTTTGCCATGTTTCTAATGCAGGCATGATCTTGATTTAGTTTGGTGCAGAAATTTCTACATAGACTGCAATGCCTCACGTGGGCAGGAAATCTACCCCACACATTATATAAAGTAATAGATATGGAAGTTGCACAGTGTTATAATTAGTTGCTAGGTGAAATTTAAATGATTTTTTGGGGATTAAAGAAGTACTTTTTTTTTCTTGGAAATCATATTCATTTACTTCTAGTTGTACACTTAATTTTTAGCAGTGTCTGTCTTGATGATGAAGCTAATCTTGATGAGGTATATATAGCTATGGTATGATGTGTTGCTTATTTTGTTAAACAGGATCAGGTGGTGAAAGAAGACAATATTGATGCTGTTGGCAAAAAACTGCAGGAATACCATAACCAATATCAGGATAAGAGTAAAGAATATGACCGGCTTTATGAAGAATACACAAGGACTTCACAGGTATGCCTAATATACCTAAATACAAATCTGACTGAGAGCAATTATATACCCAACAGAAATTTAATCCAATCAGTTGAACTCGAATGGTTTGTAACTCTTGCTGGGGCAAGGGGGAAATTGTGAACAAGCCAGGGCTGGGTAGTGGAGATTTAAGGATGATAATAGGGAGTATTTTTGCAGCTATTTCCTTTTTTGGGTATGATGTGAAGTGCATTGCACACACTGTAGAAGGAGTAAGGGTAGGTGTTGGTTCAAATGGCCTTTTTACATTCTATTTCTTTTTGATCTAGTTGCAACTTGGGAGATGGTTTCATTTAGTTTTGGGTACTTCATGCTGGTAGTGGCACTGGGATATTTGCACTGTAAATTAGTGGCGAATTTGCCACAATTGTTATTTTGTTATGTGGACTCTCGGATCTGTACACCACCACCTTTTTGTTCTTAAAAACCAGCATCCTTCCTTGGACTGTATTTCCAAGCATTACTTCTAAAATGCATTTAATAATGTGTTAGCAATGTTTTTTATTGTAGGTTTTGAATTTCTCAGTACTGAGCTTCCCAAATAAATTCCCTTTCTCCTTGTTAACTGCAACATGTTTTTTAAAAGCCGTAATTTGTAACTTTGCTTTTCACCATATTAAAATGGCTTGGAGGTGGTGCAGATCAGTGACCAACGAAGTGCATTGCTGACCTGTGTGGGTGGATTGAGCTGCTTTTTTCAGGACACGTTGACCTCTATCTCAGAGCAGTGTTTCTATTGCTACTGGGATAATGGCCCATACAGAAGTGCTGACCAAAGCCGTTGGTAGCAGTGACGTAATGGCCGTTAGACTCTCTACGTCAAATCTTTTTTTTAAATAAAGCTTTCTTTTTAGGGAGAGTTGCAGAATTGAATTTTGTAATATGTTGGGAGTATTCCAGGATCACCATTGTGTGTCAAATGACATTCATAAAAGAATATTGCACCCATTTCTGACATTTATTGATTCTAGACTGTAGTTTGCAATAATATGCAAGGAAGTTCCATGTGATGTATATTACAGTAAAAGCTATTGAACATTTCGTACAAAACTTTATTGAACTGTTTTTGAAATATAACTTGTAAACCTGTCACTTAAAGGTAAAACCAATCTGTCTCTAACAGGAAATACAAATGAAGAGAACTGCAATTGAAGCCTTTAATGAAACAATAAAAATATTTGAAGAGCAATGTCACACTCAAGAACGTTACAGCAAAGAATATATTGAGAGATTTCGCAGGGAAGGGAATGAGAAGGAAATTGAACGGTACTATTGCTTTAAATGTTTTTCTTTCCCCAAATCCTCTTGTTCCACTAAATCTTAGCTATATGGAGTTGCCTAGTGAAAGAAGGAGCCCTCCCCTCACTTGAACCTGTTGCAAAATGTTGCTCCTAATAAGGATCTTCATTTTAAAGCTTACATCACAGAAAAAAGCTGTTTGGCCCACTTGGTCTATGCCAGTGTAAATATACTTCACGCTTGCTTCCTCCCACCTTAATTCACCCTAACAACATATCCTTCTATTCCTTTCCCTTTCCTTTTGCCTTCCATGCAGCAATGGAAGGAGTCTACTTGTACACTAGGGCAGACGGCAAGCTCTACAATCTATCAAGGCTGAAAGTGAAGACAAGAACACATTGCGTCCTGATCAGAGAACTCCTCTATGCTGCTGATGCTGCACTAGTCACTCACATGAAAACTCAGCCACAGCGACTCATGGACTATCTCTCCCATGCCTGTAACTTGTTCTCCTTGACTGTAAGCATCAAGAACACCGTGGTCATGGGACAAGGTGTTGCATCTCTGCCCCAATTGCACTAAATAGCAGCTCCCCTGGAAGTGGTTAGCCAATTCTGCTGCCTTGGGTCCATGGTGACAGACAATCTATGCCTTGATGCTGAACATAGGGAAAGCACCTACCACCTTTGGCCAACTTGCGAAACACACATGGGATAACACCAAGCTGACCCTCAGAACCAAGCAGATGGTTTATAAGGCCTTTGTTTTTAGCACCTTGCTGTATAGCTGTGAAACATGGGCAACTTGCAGCTACCAGGAAAAAAAGCTCAATACTTTCCATCTTCGCTGTCAGAGGCATATTTTGGGTATATCCTGGCAGGACAAAATCACAAATGCGGCAGTCCTCTCAAAGGCAGAGCTCCCAAGTGTGTTGGCGCTATTTAAACAGAGGCAGCTTCGGTGGATCGGACATTTCCGTAGGATGGAAGACTGTTGCATACCCAAGGACTTTCTGTATGGTGTGGTAGCCAGAGCCAGATGACCAGTGGGGCACCCAAAGCTTCATTTCAAGGATGCTTGCAAGCGTGTCATGAAGGCCCTAATTATCAACTATTGCAACTGGCAAAAGCTGGAAATGGTGACTCATCCAGTGGACTGGTGTGCCATACTACGATGACCAGTTGCTGCAGCAGCTTGGCAACAGGTGCCAGCATCAAAAACAACAACTCTCAGAATCGCTTAGCTTCATGTGCAGAACATGTGACAGAATCTGCCTCTCAAGGATTGGCCTTAACAACCATCAGCAAAGGTGCACCAAGAGAAGACACCCCACCTAAATGGATTATTTGCTGCGTGTCCATCTTTCGTAGATGGAAGGATGCCAACCATCTATTCCTTCCTCTTATACTTATCTTGCTTCCCTTAAATGCATCTTTGCTATTCGTCTCAACTACTCTCTGTGGTAGCAAGTTCCACATTCTCACCACTCTGAGTAATGAAGTTCCTGCTGAATTATTTATTGGCTTTATTAGTAACTATCTTGTATTTATAGCCCCTAGTTTAGGACTTCCCCTCAAGTGGAAACATCATCTTCACAGCTACCCCATCAACCCCTTAATCTTAAAGATCTCTATCTGGTCACCCTCAGTCTTCTCTTTTCTCTAGAAAAGGTACTCTTTCAGTTCAGGTAGTGCTTCTGTATCCTTTTTGTAATATGGAGACAGCTGTGCACCACACTTATATAGAACTTATATAGAACATTGCTTATATCAAAATTTAATGTAACTCCCCAAGTTTTTAAGTCTGATCCTCTAGAAATTAACCCTGATGCTTTATTAATCTTACTGATTTTTTTTTTTTGACCCCTAGATCCATTTTACCCCATTTAGACTCTTACTTTCCAAGGAGTAGGCAGACTTCTTTATTCCTCCTACCAAAAGGTATCCCCTCACACTGGTATTGAAATTAATTTGCCATTCACACATCCATTCTGCAAGTTTGTTGATGTCTTGTACTTTGTCGCAGTCTTCCTCAGTATTAGCTATATCCCCAATTTAGTGTTATCTGCAAATTATGCTAGCATAATATGGTTATAGCTTATTTTGTAAGAAGAATTTTCTCTGCAATGTCCTCAAATTAGTATATTGATGAGTTTTGCTTAATTGAGTCCTTGGATAAATGGAATGATCTAATTTTTATTAAGCGCACTTCTGTAAACCTGCCAGCAGATCATATTATTACTGGTGTGCAAAGGGGAAAGCCTGATTACCTGCATGTCTGGTTAAAAGATACACTCAAGGTGAGCAGCTGTGAATATAGAAAGGAGAAATAGAGCAAATAATTAACATGCACATTATGACTGAAAGCTTAAGTTTGCACCATCTACGTAGCATCCTGATTTGCATTAGTTATCAACAATTCAAAAAAACCTTTGCTTATGTGGTAGGATAATGATGAACTATGAAAAACTCAAGTCTCGTCTTGGGGAGATCCATGACAGCAAGATGCGCCTGGAACAGGATTTGAAGAAACAAGCGTCTGATAACCGCGAGATTGACAAGAAAATGAACAGTATCAAGCCTGACCTCATTCAACTGCGAAAGATCAGGGATCAGTACCTGGTGTAAGTAGAAACAGAAGATAAATGATATTAGATTTACTTCTCTGAGGGGCAAAGTATGGCTCAACGTTGGCAGCATAACAATTAAAAATTTATGGTTTTCCTCCTTTCTCCATCTTGCAGATGGCTCAATCACAAAGGAGTGCGTCAAAAGCGAATAAATGACTGGCTTGGAATCAAAAATGAGAATGCAGATGAGTGAGTATAATTATCCTTGTGAATGACATTGCTGCCTGAAGCTGAACCAGGAATATAGTCATGTTATCCTTAAGTTCTTAGATTTTCATAGAAAACCTTTGTCTTTAGGCTAGCTCAAATTGAAAAATGCTGGGGAATCTGTGGAGTAATGGACCACCCCTTAGTGTAGCTTCGAAAGGCTTTGCCGCAGAGACACTTCAAAAAAAAAATTGAGCTGGAGTAAGGAATTGCTGGTCAGCTGCATAGTGACTTTTTTTTTCGGAGGCATCCATTGTATGTTATGTATGGCCAGGATGGAACTATATATAAATCCCATCCTCATTGTTTGCATATACTTTTATCCTTTGCTAATTACTAAAACTACCAGGATTGTGATAATGCAACAAGGAAAGCCGTTCAGACAGCTAGAATAAGATATTTTACCTGCAGCTAAAAAAGGGATTTATTTCCTTGAAAAGAAGTTCTGTGTTGTGATTGTAGGCCAAATCTAAATGTCTTATTATAGGATCGTTTTCAGTACTTTGTCAAACTTGTATGAATATGGCAGGAATGGAAGCTACTGGCAAATTTGGTTTGCCAGTATCTAGAGAAATGTTAATGTTCACAGAAATGCTTCATCAGACATCATAACCTAATCTCTAGTTCCAGCACTTTTAATTTCAGATTTATAGCATTCTGTATTTTTAATCTTGACATTCTTTTGTTTAGGGAAGGGAAAGAATTTTTTGAAAATATCTGTTCCTGTAGCAGATTTTATTAAATCCAGGAGCTTGTATCTAGTTTTCAGGAGTCCCAAAAATGGATTCAAAGATTTCATGCAGTTTCTTCAGATCACATAGTAAAGAACTTTTACTGTGTATGCTTGTGATATCTAAATGGCAGATCATTAATTATGCAGTTATTGACAGTGTGTCCATTCTTGACATATTGGGTCCCTTCCACAGTACTTAATGGGAATGTCAACTTATTGATTTGAATAGACAGGCCCATAGTCAGATATAGCACTGAGGGCAAGTGAACGGATATATTTTCAGCTCTTCACTGTCTCAGTGAGAGAGCCAAACGTAGGCCTCAAAATCAGGGTCACCTATTTACATGGGCTTTTACTCAGTTTTGTGGACAGTCAGGCTCCGTTTTTGATATTTGTGTGATTATACCAAGTTGATTGGTGCTATAAAGCCAAAGCGAGTGACATTTGGTACTATTTGCAAGAACCTTGTGTAAACTAATTTTATGAATTGGATATGTGACCTCTTTAGAAGGCTTAGTTACTAGACATTAGTTCTTAAAGAATAATTTACTATAATATAGTGGTACAAGCATCGGAACCACAACAATGCTATCTCCGTTTAGTGTAATTAATGGGTTAATCATAGAACACGGAATCCTGGAACAAGGTAACAAACATTCTTATCACTTGTTGTGAGAGCACTGTACAAGGCTCAGTAGAGTAACTTGTTATAAATAATTTCACACCAGCACGTATTTCATGACTGAAGAAGATGAAAATCTTCCTCACTACGATGAGAAGACCTGGTTTGTGGGAGCTATTAATCGAACACAAGCTGAAGATTTACTTCGAGGGAAATCAGATGGTGCCTTCCTAATCAGGGAAAGCAGTAAAAAGGGCTGCTATGCCTGTTCTGTGGTGTAAGTAACATCCTTTTTTTTTAAAGGAAGCATGTTTGTTACTCAAGAAAATCCCATTGCTGATGCCATGTTGTCATGTTTTTTTCTATCATTAGTTTTATTTACAAACTGTATGCACAGTAATGCTGTTTGAAGGAAGTTTTATGTAGGAATATATTAAGAAATATATATGCCATTGGGCATATACAGATGTAAATTTTATAAATGAATGCAAAATTTCACATTGCAGCAGATGCAGTGTGGTCAATCTTATTGAAGCACTACTTTTGGTATCTCATCCTTATCCTTTTGATTCCCCTTTCCTCTCCACTCCCATGCCAATGATCATCCTACATTACATTGATTTATTGTCAGTCTCAGTTAGGTAATGTAACAAGAAGCAAGGCAATGCAGCACAGGATTGGATATAAGCTGTTGGATGAGGAGGGGAGCAGAGTTCTCACTGAAAACAAGATTGGTCAGTGAATAAAGCCCAGAATGAAATCTGAATAAACTATCCAGTTTGGTGGGGATTATGGGGGAAGAGATACCACAAAACAAGATATGAGCTGTCAGTTGAGGCAAGAAGTGATATGAGCATCAGTTAAAGGACGTGAGCGAATACACTGGAGTCAGATCCTATCGTTAGCATTTTTCTTGTCTAGGCGAGATATGTTGTATACAAAGCTTGTGCAAGACAGGCGTCTTAAACATGTTGTAGACTTATTAATGTGATTTCCCATTCCCTATTCTTCCTAGAAGTCCCTTTTCCCTATGCCAGGCATTTTTCTAATGTTGTTTTCACTCATCCAATTTCCACAGCTTGGGGCCAGACCTAGGGTAGAGCTCATCCTATGGGAAGCTAGCATTTCAGAATTGGTACCAAGGGATACATTGAAGGCTCTTTGTCTACAAGGCCTGGCACATGACCAGTGCTCTGTGGGACAGACTGAACAGTTTGATATGCTTCAGAAGGAATGATTGTGTTGAAAAAGAATGCCTTTCTACTGCATTCACAATAAACTACAGTAAAAATCTAAATTCTCACCGCCTCAAGGAATTAAAGCAGCCTTTCTTCTGGGAGGAGAGGCCTTGGTGGCACTTTGACCATCTGCATGGATAAACTTCTATTTATAGTTGCCAACACACCAAATGGGCATAACCTTATGGGACATTTTTTTCTTAATTCAGAGGCTGTCCAAAATAAGCTACCACATAGTGGAAAACAGCTGGATTTAAATGGTATCTAAATCCTTTTAATAATTGAAGTCAGCTTCACTAGATATTCAGAGTACAGACAAATCACGATAAAAGCATTAGTTTCCTAAGAAATATTAAATTTTGATTGCGATCTCTACAAACTTTGAAATTAAAAGTCCATTTTCTAAATCATTTGGGTGGCAGGAAACCTCTTGGCGTTTTAAAAAAAAAAAAAGACCAAATATTATAAGTATCGGTGTCTGGAAGCCGTTGCAAGGGAAAAAATAGACTAAGTACATTCATGGTAAGTGAAAGTGACACTTTATAAGCGAGACGACTCACTTGAACTTTTTGTGCAGTATTGGTCGCTGTACTTGTGGTACAGAATCAGTCAACAAAAATTAGATCAAACATTTGATAACTTGGAATATAAAATCCACACTAAGAAAGCTAAATCTAGTCTTCTTAAAAGTAAGAAAGGGATATGATCTAAGTTTTTAAATACCAGGAAGGGAATCTGAAAGATACTTTGTCCTGGTTCTTCACAAGTTCCAGACCGAGTTAGAGAATATATGTGGAAGCTGAAGAGGCCATATTTTAAACTTAACTCAGTATTTTCAGGCAAGTGGAACTCCGCGTCATGTTGCTGGGGGTGTCTGATTTTGGCTGTGTACTAGATGGGCAAGGGATTAGGAAGGAGGAGTGTGTTGAGAGAATGAGTGTAAATTGTCTTCACTCCACATTGGGCAGCTCCTAGTTATGGAGCAGGGTTGGCCCTTTGAATAAGTCACCTGTCCCCATGGAAATAGTTTGTGGAACAGGGGTAAGATAATCTTATAAAGGGGCGATGACAAATATAGATGGATAAACATAGATTTCTGTTCCATGGAGTTTCTTTCGGCTGTGATTACAGGAGATGTTTAGGCAAATGCAATATTTGAGATATCCAGTAACTAAATTTACTTGTTATATCTATTGTTAGTAATTTTCAGAAAGCCTGAAATGTTGTATTTCAAGCACTGTTAACTGGCTTAAAGTCGGCTCTTCAGCCTTGATAAATGGAACAAGCTGTTTACTTAATATGTGCCTTCATAGGATTTTGTCATTTGCTAACAACTTCTTGCATCTCCCCTTACAGCGCTGATGGAGAAGTGAAGCACTGTGTGATTTACAGCACGCCAAGGGGTTATGGATTTGCCGAACCATACAACTTGTACAGCACGCTTAAAGACCTGGTGCTGCATTACCAACAAACTTCACTGGTCCAGCACAATGACTCTCTGAATGTGAGACTGGCCTACCCTGTCTACAGCCAGATGCCCTCTCTGCGCAGATGAATGTTTGAGTCGGCAGTGACAGATTACAGAACACTGAGGGCATTGTACTTGGCTGCTTTTGCACAGTGAGTACAGAATGTGAATCAGGACAGTGGCGTACTCATGAGTTCAGGTGACCTGGTGCTACCTAAACTCCAACTGTGACTCTGTTTTTTGCTTTCATTTCAGTCAGAAACACAAAAAAAAAACTGGAAATGTATCTTTTTTTTTCTTTTGGTTTTTGTTTTGGTGTCATTCGTGTGGAGCTGAAACTTTAGTCCAGACAGTCTAGTGCTGATGGCTCTAGGCTATTCATCTTGAGAGTTTAAAAATTTCCAATTTTCAGATGTTCTTTTTCATGGAACAGCCAGTGAGAACTCTGTTAGTCTTAACTTCAGATAACTACAACATCTAGTGCAACTCTGACAAGAGCACCCAGTGTATGAAGAAGACCTCTTTGCATTTTTAGTTTAGTCGACGTATTTTTCTTGAACTAGACTTGACCAGATTATCTGATTTCTTTCACTCGTTGGAGGATACTGAACTCGGTGTGAAAGAAGACCAAAGGCATTCAGGCGAGCTTCTGACAAAAAAAAAATTAAAACTGGCAAAATTTGAAAAAAAATTGCACAAAGGGTCGTTTTTTCAATGTACTGGAGTACAAGTTTAAAAAAAAAATACAAATAAAGAACATTATATGGCTTCTGTGACTCTAGAGCTCTTCACAAAATTAACCAAACTGAAAAGACCAGGGTATCTTTTGATGTTGGTTTTAGCACTTAATGTTCAGTCAGATGTCTGCAGCCGTACATATTTACACCAAAATGTTAATGTTTTTAAAAATTAACAACACTAGTGCATAATGTTATTAACATAAACCTGAAATTTTGCAATTTTACTTTGACCAGTCATATTTAACCCAGAAGATGAGCATCGAAATTTAGTTGTAGTGAGGCGAGTACTTTAAAGGTGCTTAAAATTAGACTATGGGAAAGAAACAAATAATCTTGTTTCATTACTCGCTGAAAGGAAAGTGCAATTTGTGATGCTTCTGGATGGCAAAGAAAGATCCTTAAAGGGGGTATGAGAAATTGGGATAGGTAGTACTTGTTCCTATTTCAGTGGAAAACACAAGCCCAATTAGGTTGTATTTCATAATTTTAGAATCAAGTCTATTCAATATGATTTATTATACTCCAGTATATTTTAAGCAGTTGAGAAAGAGGTATTTGGAGGTTCTGTGAACAGCTTAATTTTAAATGGTGTAAGAGACGACTTCCTAAATCCACTGAGCATGCTCCCTGGTATGTCGTGTTTTGAGAATGATTTGTCCAGGAAACAAGGGTCCCATGATGCACTGGGCATTTTTTTGTGCAGTTCCAATAAAAATGTTTTACAGACCTTTTTTTAAAAAAAAAAGATGGCAGCTAGTTTTTTTTTTCCAATGCTGGTCTCACTTTCTTGAATCTGATTCTGTTTTAAATACCTTTAGATCAGATCTGGATTGTTGACAAGGCCATTCATAATATTTTTACGAGTATGCAAAGTGTGATTTTTGTCTTTTTTCCTCTGTCAGAACTCTACAAGGCCTGCCACCTGTTACTTCTGTTTTCTATAGTAGAGCAGAATATAGTCCACTGTCCCTTTCCCCACTCCCCCGAAGCATTGCTCCATTTATGCACCAATGCAACTGCTGAAATTTTTATGCCTTTTTTGGTCCATAGATGTAAAAAGTAATGTTCTCTCCATGAAAAATATAATTCATGTGAAAATTAGGCCTAGCATTTTGAGATGCCAGGGTACGTTCTGTGCACTTCTAATACTGTTCCCAAACAATTAGGAATTTAAAGAACACGTTAAATAGTTAAGATTTTTTTTCTAGCCATCCAGATGCGATTAATTTTAAAAGTATGTAGCGGTTTTAATATAGCAGACACCTGATGCACTATATATTACCAGTGAACTTGGCAAAAGCAAGGGCATCCCTAGGTCTTGAAGGCAGCTGGGGTTAAATGAAACATTGCATTTTGTTTTGTGAAGTTCTCTGCTCAACTGCAGACCATGGCCAAAATGGAAATGGCTTTTTAATTCTTCACTGTGCACAAACTGGTGCAGGTGCTTATCCAGCATTTATCGATGGTGCGGCTGTAACTGTGGCCCACTCACTAAAAGCTCATTTTGCCATATTTGAGCAATCCTATTTCTGTTGAATTTTTTTTTGTACTGGTAAAGTGAATCAGACCCTGGGATGGAGTTGAACATTGTTTCCTGCATTCACTGGGAGGAGTGGATGGGTAGGTACTTCTGAAAAGGATTGAAATGTAAGTATTGGAAGCACCACAGAGCATTCTGAGAAACATTTGTGTTTCTGCTAATATTCAGAAGTTGGCTTTTTTTTTTAATGGGTACATTATTCTTAACCCTTTTCTGAGAGAGAGAGCCTTGTTTTTTTAATACTAGGGCTGGGTAATTTGGTCAAATTTTTAAGAAATATTTACAGTCAAACATTGTGCAAAATGAGCCGTATTTGGGAAGTTGCAGGAATATTGATGCTTTGTAGTGATGCCCTGGATGCCATTTTGTGGTATTCTTCAAACCACTACCCCCCTGCCCCCACCCCTCATACCAAACCTAGCGTTTTACAAGTGTATTAGGATATATTATTCCTTTGTGTGGTTATAAATGTTAAAAAAAAAAAATGCATCCTATACCAAGTCTACCAGTAAGTGTCATGCTCCTGTGTTGTGGATCAGCCACACTGGCATTCCTGGGCTGCATTTCTAAGACCTCCTATATTTGGAGCACTCCTATTGGAAGCTTGGGGAGAGGAAGTGAAATCAACAGGAATAACCATTTTGCCCCTGCAGCTAAAGATGGACAGGAAGACTGAAAATGAAAATATAATGAAGAAATGAGGGATGGGGGGCATGTGTGAGCAATGTCCTGAGAGTTTAAAAATTCCATTTGCCAAATTTTGTTCAGGAAGGTGGTAATAAAATTGGTTGCAGACTGGTCTGTACACCCACATACAATTTGTGTACCGTTTAATTTGGATAAGTTAGAAGGGGCTGAATTTAACTTAAATCAACAATATTTAACCTCTGATTTTTCAGATCAATATATTTTTTTTATTTGAGTAAATTTTCATGTGCTTACATAGCCAACAATTAAACAACATCTGAAATAATCTAAGGGCTTAAATATCTCATACCCCTTGATCTATATATTTGGCGTTTGTGATTGCTTTTTTTATTTTCTGCCTGCCCTTTCCCCATTTTTCTGACCCTCCCATTGCACAGTTTGACACCTCAGTGCATCCTATTTTCAGTTAAGGACAGGCCAACACCTCTTGACTTTGCAGCTCTAATTTATGGCTGTTGGGAAGGGAGCAGAGAAGGAGGGAATGTAATGTGGGATGCTTGTAAGCACTGCATCTCATTCCAGGTTGAATTCTGATGTTTCCTTTTGAACACAAAGAAGTCTCTTGCCTGTCAACTTAGTGTAGGGAGAATCTGTTAAAAGAAATCCTAAATCCGTTTATAAAATGAAGTTTGTGGTGAGAATTTTTAAAGATCGGACTATCCTAGTGATACAGTCCTGGCTGGGATTAAAGTTTTAGCTTGATCAAAATTTCTCCTGTAGTAAGGGTTATGTGGGAGTGGAACTGTACAAAGTAATATCAAACCCTTCTTTCCAAATTATTATTCTACTGGAAACCTCCAAGGGGATTCATCGCTGCAGAAAATGTGGTTTAATGAAGTGCATTCAATTCCTTGGCAAAATGCATTTTACCTGTATGCGATTGAAATTGCCTTGGGAGCTTAGCTTTCCCAGTCGACGGGAAGAATTGTTCAATTTATGCCATTGATTTGTATTTTTGTAGAGGTATGGTCTAAAAACCATGTCCCTTCATCCACAGATTGGGCATCTCAATTCTGTTTTTAAAAACTTTTTTTTCTTTTAAAGTGAGTTTTCCAGAACTAACATCGTTCACTTTGAATATAAAATAAATGTTTAATTAAAAACCAAAGGGGATAAAACTAAGAGGAGCAGTAGGTTTTGTAGCAATACTTCACCCTTTCACTTCTGGGTTCTTGGTTTAATTGTGGTGCAAACAGTTAAATAAGCACTTTTCTGTTTGCAAAGGCCCTAAGTAAAATGAGTTTTGTTGGTTAGTACCTAAAGGACAGGGGACTACAATATAAAATTGCCCACTAACTTACACTAGATTGATTAGTACCTTGACTTGGGCCATGACGATGGTTTTGATGTTGAAATGAAATAAATTAAAATTTCAGACTGATAACTTAGGAAGTTGATGGTAACGGAGCATTACTAAGACAGAGTAAAAGAAGCTTGACTCTGCATCTGGCCTTTTACACCTGACTTAGGACTGCTTGATGCTTACAAGATGACAGCAGTGGGAAACAGTTTTCATTCTCTCTTGATATGTCCTCTTGATGAGCACGAAAACGTAACAAACAACTTTTTTTAAAAAGTGGTGCAGGCAAACCTTCATGACAAGTGGTGTTCTGAGATTTTTTAATATCCTGTATGACTGTTTTTCCCCCTCAGGATTGCTTGTTTGTGGCATTTAAATCATTTGGTTGTGTATCTAATGCAAAGCATAATGCAGGACCTGGCAAAATGAGGGATCCCAGAGAACTAAGAAGAGACTGCTTTGAGTCCTTAACTAATAGAGAAAAGTATTACTGTAATAGCTACTGTACTTGATCATAAAAATAGTGTTGAAAATGCAAAATTCCACCTGATTAACAGCTTTATTTCCCCGACTGCATAGTGACCACATCAATCTTCCCAAATTGGTTATAAGTACAAAGCCCTACAATACTGCATGATAATATTCCAGTGTTGGGATTTAGGAATACTGTCTCTGACTCCAGTCCACTGCAGTCTTTCCAAGTTGCTAATTCAGCATTGAATTTGAAAATAAGTGTTGAGTTCAACATTCATGTGTATCAGATTGAGACCGTCCAAACTTAATTCAGTTAGACTTTGAACCCAGATTCCAGATTTGTTTTTGGAAAGTGGGGGAGGGAGTAAATCTACATATCTTACTGCATCACCATCCTCTGATAACTAAGCTTTTGTAGTATTTGTGCTTCCTACGCTTGTGGAGAAAGCACATTGTTTATAATAAGTTGATGACAAAGAATTCCCAGCCTTAGTAGAAACTCCTTATTTTTGAGCAAAACAGTGGTTCCAATGCCATAGTCACCAATTGTCAACTTAGTGTTCCGAGATTTTTTTAATGCCTTTTAGACAGTATTCTATTTGCACATTTTTATTTTAAGAAAAGCTAGGTACAGCAAAGTGTGCTTTCAAGTTCTTTTTATGAACACTTTAAAAGTTCTATCCTGATGATACTTGCTTTATTTGAGTATATTCTTTGATAATTTTAATTTTTTATTATAAATTGGATTGTTTTGGTTCTCTGCAGGACAGAAGGCTTTACACGATTTGTTCCAGGCAGTGGGGTCAAAAAAGACATTTTTGTGCATTCTCCTTTTCTTTTTGTCTCACTCTGTCTCCCTCGAGCTATCTAGCTCTTGCTCTGTCGCACTGTCGTTCTCTTGCACTCGCTTTCTCTCCCTCCCTCTCGCTTGCTCTGTCTATTTCACTCGTTCGTTCTGTCTCGCTCTCTTTTTTTTTTAAAAAAGAGAGCAAATTTCATGCACTTTTCAAAAGACAAAAACCCAGCATGTAAC
The DNA here is from genome assembly GCF_036365525.1 of Heterodontus francisci. Classification (NCBI taxonomy): domain Eukaryota; kingdom Metazoa; phylum Chordata; class Chondrichthyes; order Heterodontiformes; family Heterodontidae; genus Heterodontus; species Heterodontus francisci. The sequence continues at coordinate 46,977,787 of NC_090378.1, read as the reverse complement.
TTAAGTATGTTGACTGTTGTATCTGTGTAATTCAGCTTTGTTCTGTCTGTAAATGGTGTAGTTTAATATGAACTTATGTAGCTTACAAGAAAAGGTCACATCGTGCATTACAACTAATAGAGTAGCATCTGCTCCCAGTGCTGGTATATTATACTTTACAGATAACTGTATACTGCACTAGGTTGTATCAGTTGTACAAATCTCTGTTCCTAGTCTGCAGCTGAGTCTTTTGTGACACCAATAACTGGTCACAGCATGTATGGGATTTTCTGCATTATAAGCATTGACTCTGTTTCATTCTCCACACAGTAACTGCTACTGTCTTCAGAATTTGTGATTTTTTTCCTTTTTTGTCAAGTTGCCATAACTTCATATTCATCTATCTTGCAGAATAAAAATGTATTTTGTTCAGAATCAGTGTGAAGGGTTTAACTTTTCAACAAAAATAAAACCAATACCACCTATTACTTTCTCCTTTCGCACAGCTGATTATGTTCTTGATGTCCTGTTCCACAGTGGAAGAAAAAGGATACTACTATAGAATCTGCACCATGCAAAATCTCGATACTTTTATAAACCTATTGGTTAAAGAGTTTGTAACCTGGAAGAATTTGCATTCCACTGAATGTTTGCCCCAATTTTCAGCAACATTTTGTTCATTTTATATAACGAATGTGGCCCCAGCGCAACTTCCTCTGATCTGAAACACTGCCTCTAATGTTAGAAATTTGATGCAATTCAGTATTATTGGTTATAGACACATGACTTATCACATTCCGTAATTTGTCTTTCTACAATGCCACTGATGTCGCATCTGTTGTGACGTCATCGTCTCAATGCATTTTTTGTCTTCAGTTGTTTTCATGGATGAAGAAGTCATGTTTGAATTTATTTCAAATTTGTACATGACATACATGTAAATACTCAGTTGGGAATAGTAGAATACTATGTTTATTTCAATTGTGGAAAAGATCCTTATTGCTAGTGAGTAGATATGCCTCAGTAATGAGAGATACTTAGCCTACATTACCATGGTGACCACATTCAAAAGTACTTCATTGCCTGTAGAGTGCATTGGAATGCCCTGACGTCATGAAAGGCATTATTACCACATTATAAAGACTTGCATTTATATAACCCTGAAAAAATTATACTTCCACTAACAGAGTGCAAATAATCTTGAGCTGTGAAGCTAATATTTGTAGCCATGTTTCAAGTTCTGGTTGCCAGTTTTAACAAAGCCTAAAACTGAATTGAATCACTATGCTGTGTGTACCAAATGCAAGATGCATTGCAGCTACTCACCACACCTCATTCAACATCACCTTCCAAACCCATGACCTCTTGCACCTTGAAGGACGAGGGCAGCAGACGTGTGGGAACACCACCATCTACCTGCAAGTTTCCGTCCAAGCCACACACCATCCTGACTTGGAACTATATCACTGTTCCTTCACTGTCGCTGGATCAAAATCTTGCAACTCCCTCCCTAACAGCACTGTGGGCGTACCTACACCAGATGGACTGCAGTGGTTCCAGAAGGCAGCTCTGCACCACCTTCTCAAGGGCAATTAAGGATGGGCAACCAATACTGGCCTTGCCAGTGATGCCCACATCCCATGAAACGAATAAAAAAAAAATATAAAAGCATTGCTATTGTATTAAACAATAGCTCATTCTTCATACTTTTACACCTACTTTCAGAGCTTGCAGTGTCTGTCTTGTGAGCTAGATTGCATATATCTGCCAAGAAAATACTTTTCTGGATTGGCTAGAAGGCTTTTCCTATGCAGAACAAATTATAAACTTTTGGTGTTCCTGTAATACCTGGGATTTCTGCATTCTTTGCAACATGACAACACTTTGCTGTATTATCATCCTGTCTAAAGGCAGAGATGACTGGAGTGTAATAATGCAATGGTATCATCTGTAATCACTTTTCATAGAGTGATTGGAGCACACAGCACATGCCCTGAGCACTGCATTGATGATGGGGGTGGATCATGTGTGCAGGCTTTTGTTTTACTTCGGCAGCAAGCATTGTCTGCAAGCACAGCATGTGTTGAAACATTTAGACTTGTGATTGAGATGGCATTTGAATACAAAAAAACCATACTGTCCTTCACAAAAGATTTATCAGATAAAACTTGTATCATGCTAAGTTACCACTCGGGGACTGGCAATCACTGAATCAGTTTTGTCATCTTTAATTCATCTTTCAGCATATGATTAAAGTGCAGTGTTACTCCTGACCAGCCTTTCATTTTCACTCCTTCCATAAACTGGCGCTCATCGAGAATCTGTATCCTATCCTGTGACAGCCGCCGCATACCCACCACTTATTTCTTCACTGATCCACATTTGGAAACCAGTTCCCCAACACCTTAAATACTCATCTGGAGGTTTAATGGTCATACACTTTCGGACCCCGTCCAAAACCCATTCTTTGGCTAAGCTTTTGTTCACTCCCTCTTGTCTCCCATTTTGATTCAGCATCCTTTTTTTTTGATTTTGCCGTAGTGCCTTGGAATGTTTTTACTACATTAAAGGTGAAATATAAATGCAAGTTGCCAATTATGGAAACCATAATCGAGAAACTGCTGTATGATGCCAAATTGGCTTCAGAGCCAAGTCATAATGGCACAGAAGGAGGCCATTCGGCCCATTAACTCCATGCCAACTCTAGAGCAATCCAATCAGTCCCATTCGCCCGCTTGATCCCTGTAGCCCTGTAAGTTTATTTCCCTCGAGTACCCATCAAGTTTCCTTTTGACATTAATGATTGTCTCTGCTTGCACGGCTCTCATAGGCAGCGAGTTCCAGGTCATTCCCAGTCACTGCATAAAGTCCTTCCTCACATTCTCCCTGCATCTCTTGCCCAAAGTCTTAAATCTGTGTCCTCTAGTCTTTGTACCATCAGCTAATGGGAATAGCTTTTCTACCCTATCCAAACCTGTCATTATTTTGTGCGCTTCTATCAAATCTCCCGTGAATTTCCTTTGCTCCAAGGAGATCCCCAGCTTCTCCAACTTAACCTTGTACCTAAAATCCCTCATCTCTGGAACCATTCTGGTAAATTTCTTCTTCACCCTCTCAAGGACCCTCCTAAAGTGTAGTGGTTGACTTATATTTATTGAATTCATTTCTGAACCATAAGAATTAAATACTTAGCCTGGGGTTGGTGTGCCTTTGTTTGTAAAGCTTCTAAAGGGCTATGACATCCTAGCCTCATTTGAGAAATGACTTCTTATGGGTTATCTGGTGAAATACTGAACTGGAAATGCCAACTTTTCAAAAGATTGTAAATGTGCTATTGCAAATGCATGTTTGTCTTCCTATTGTAAGAGACCCTCAAAGTATCTTGGCCACACTGAGCTGTGGCTCAGTGGGTAGCATTCTCCCCTTGAGGTTCTGGGTTCAAGTCCCACTTCAAGACTTGGAGTTTAAAAATACATCAAAGCTGACACTCCAGTTTAGTACCAAGGTGGTGTTACATTGTTGGAGGTGCCATCTTTTGGACGATACATTAAATTAAAGCTTTGTCTGTCACAGGTGAATGTAAAAGATCCCATGGCACTATTTCGAAGAAGAGCAGCGGGATTATCCCTGGTGTCCTGGTCAATCTTTAGCCCTCAATCAATATCTCACATACAGATTATCTGGTCATTATCACATTGCTGTTTGTGGGAATTTGCTGTGTGCAAATTGGCTACCACGTTTCCTACTTTACAACAGTGACCACACTTCAAAACTACTTCATTTGCTGTAAAGTGCTTTGAGATGTCCAGTGATTGTAAAAGGCCCTATGTAAATGTAAGTCTGTCCTCTGTCTTTCTTGCTTCATTTCTAGTTTTAATCGGATGTAAATGAGAGCAATCTTTAATTTAGTCCTCTGCAGTGTATGCAAATGATGTATTATCTTAAGTGGCGTGAAGATCAATGTAATGCTGTCAAAAAATGTTTGCTGTAATGTCTCCACATTGAGTAGCAAGCTCTCTTCAGTTATAAACTTCAGGCTTGTTATCTAGCTTGGTAATTACATATAATTGATGCTGGGATAGACAAGGCATGAAGATGGCTAGAAATGCAATTTTTGTGTTCTCGACAGTATGACCGTAGGAAATTATCAAGGCAGGAAAAGACCAGCTGGTCCATCTAGCCTATCCCATACTGTCAGGTCAAGAGATTCTCTACTGTCTAGGTGCCATGGAGTCTCCTGGGAGAGGTAAAAAACTAGTTCAAAAAACCCACATGCAATTAGGGAAAACAAAATCTGGAAAATTCCTCCAGGTAATTGAAACTAGTCAAGGTGGTCACATTGACCATGACTTTTATTAATTGGTACTTACCTCTTCAATGATGCAATATTCACCTGAGCCAGGAACCACTCCAGCTCTCACTTGAAGATATACAGTGAATCAGCATTCGTTGGACAAGTCCAGAACTTGTTCCGATAGGTCTACTATTTTCTGGAAATAGAACAGCTTAACATCTAACTCATTTTGTACTTTATGTAATTTATACACCTGATTTCCCCGCCTCCCGAGTTCTCAGTCTATCAAACCGAAATAATCTAGTTCCTATTTTGTAAAGAATGCTGGGAAGACTGCATTTATTATTTGTCACCAGTTGCTCTGAGAAAATGATGGGGCCTCCTCCTTGAACCACTGCAGCCCTCTCATGATGGTACTAGATTACAGGATACTGACCCAATGACAGAGGATCAGACGTTAGTACTTGGAGGTGGTGGTGTTTCCGTAGCATTGCTGCCATTGTCCTTGGATAAATAAGTTTCTTGAGTTACTACTGTGTATCTAGTAAATTATACTTGCTGCACCTCGGGTTTGCCAGTGTTGAAGGAGACATATTAAGTCATGGGATGGGGCCATTTAGACGAACAGTTTTGTCTTGAGCTTCTTGTTGCAGCTGCACCCACTGGTGACTGCTGGGTCTTCCTTCACATTCCTGACTTGAGACTTGTAGATGGAGCATTTTTCACCTGTCAGGATAAGAGTTACTCATGAGAGTATTCAGCCTTTATGTCCTTTCATATCCCTGGTGTTGACCTGGCTGGTCCACTTAAACTTCCAGTCAATGGTGACCACCAAGATGTTGGTGGAAGACTTAGTGATGGCAGTGCCATCGAAGGTCAGGAGGCAGTGGCTGGGCTTCTTTATTTTTGAAAACTAGGACTTCTGAAAAAATGCTTGGCTTTGCTTGTCAGCAGCAATTCCAGGAATCAGCAAAGCCAGCAGCAAAGTTTCATTGGTAACACTTTCTCCATAAGGGGAATTTTCTCCCATTCAGTGTCAACATCTGAAAGTTTTGAATACAGTTGCTGCTCACTTGCTGAACTTGAGTTGCTGAGCCAAGCGCTAGGTATAGGAAATCTGATGTGCCCATTGTTAATCCTGTAGAGCTTTTCAGCATCTTTCTGTGCGCCCAGTAATAAGTGGGTAAAATTGTGAGACTTGTTATAGTTGTCTCTAGTTGCATCATCATCATCCACTTTTTGTTTAAGAAAGCTCAATGCTGGGAGCAGATTACATATCTGTCCTATCCCTATCATGAAGGGGATTTAGTGGACAAAGTCATTGCAAAAGAAAAACAAATGGGACTGGAAATGATTGGGAAAGCAGTGTTTTATTTAAGATTTGTCTATTCTGAATGAGATACTGTTTATGGAGTTTCAGTCGTGTACATTCACATGAAGCTAACCTATATTTCAGCACCTACCACAAGCATGTGCTACTTACTCTGGCCAATTTTCAGAACTTGGCATCACTTGAATAATTATGGCGGGGCTGTCTGGGGAATCCACCTGCAGTGGAGGTGGAGAGTGGTTGCAGCAGATCTCTCAAGCTTGCCTCAGCTTAGCATTTCTTGAAGCCTCTTTTCTGTTACATGAATTTCCAATCTTTTTCAACTTGGTGCCAAAGCTTGTCAATCCATTGAGTAGACTTTGGGTCATTTATATTTAAATGGTGTTTGTGCCACCTCGTATAGTGCTGGAAACCAAGGATGCAACAGACGTCCCTATTCCTCAAGTCCGATGACACAAATGAGAGAAAATGTCAGATGAAGTATTCCTCTCATTTGTACTCTGCCCTGTACTTCATTACAGCATTGACCCAGCATGTACAAAAGAGCTGTATTCCAGAGGTGAGGCAAGAGTGACTGCCAACATTTCCTCTAATTTTTTTTTGGAATGTATGGGTGATTTATTTAAGTGTGGAGCCTGTTAAATTTTTTTGTACAGCCACGCATGCATGGTAACTTTAAGGGACTGACTTGTGTGCGACCTGTGCAGGGACTTTTAGGTTGCTGTGCTATCCTGCAGTTTACAAGAAACTGGTGACTGCTGTTGACATCAAGGCAGCATCTGACTGAATGTGGCATCAAGTAGAATCGAAGTCAATGGGTCAGGGGAAAACTCTCCATTGGCTGGAGTCATGAAGGTGGCGGTGTTGTTGAAGGCCAATCATCTCAGCCCCAAGATATTAATGCAGTGTCCTAGGCCCAACCATCATCAACTGCTCCATCAATGACCAGTGCTATAACTGATGCTACAGCTGACTTGAGTGCCTGATGGTGGGTACTAAAAAATGCTTTTGAAGTGGAGTCCCTTGTTATGTCGGGGGAGGGGGCGGGGAAATCAGCTGAAATATAAATTTGTAAATGACTGCTTTGAACAGCCAGTTCTGTTCTTTAGTAACTGTCTTATCGATGTTGAATGCAACCTATGCTTCTGCTTGTTGCAACCTCATCTGGAAGTATCCTAGCCCCTAGAACTCCTGCAAGCCAATATTTTGATGAGTAACTCTGCTTCTCTTTCCACAGATGCTGCCAGACCTGCTGAGTATTTCCAGCATTTCTTGTTTTTATTTTGATGAGTAGATTGGTCTTAAATAATGATGAACCTAATAGTGCTGTATACTGCAAAGTTGCATGGTTGCAAATTCCCACAGTACCTTTGTGCACACTTTGGGATCACTAATCCTTGACTCTTACCAACATTTGCCTAAGCCGTCTGGACTTTGGGTAAGTGGTGTGTCTATGTGCAAAGGTAATTCAGTAGATACGTCAATAAGAATCTACCTGCATGGATTTCTCAGCTGCTTCTTTTGAAGACTTCAAAGTGAATAGGTTTGTGTGCAAGACACATGTCTGATCAAAACAAATAACAGATTTTACTGATATCTTGCTGCATGTGTGCCCCACAGTTACTTATCGCTGTTACCTTAAAATAATCTCTCACAGGTAGATGATGAGGTATTGCATAAAACATAATCATTATATAGCAGGTATTTAAAATTACAATGACATGGGTTAATTGGGAACTTATTTAATATAAATGCATGTTCAGTTATCTCATAAGTGGCTTGCCGCATGTCATTATATTGCTTTAAATGATGAATCTGCAACTATTATATTAGTGTCAAATTCAACAAAAGACCCAATTTTAACCTAACCCACTCAGCAGAACAGGGTGGGTTTGAGGCGGACACTCAATTTGGACTCTACCCAATTTTGCGCTCATTGACATGTTCCTGTGGGGCGAGTTATGTTAAATTCAGGGCTGGGATTTTTAATTGTAGAAACAATCACCTAAACAATAGTAAGAGGATATAATCCAGTTGAATGTATAATCGAACATAATGGCACTGCTCTTTTAATAACTTTGAATGACTGGGGGAAGGGTATATAAAAATAAATGTTACAATAGATGCCAGAATAAACCTAAGTGCTGCATTCAACTTATGTGCTACTGTCATTGTTGCTCCCTGTCCAACTTAATCTATCCTCAACTATTAGTAAAGGTGAACATTTTTATAATTTTGACAAAAAACATTCTAAAGTGCCATTGACCCTAAAAATGAAAGTCTGAGCTGAATGGTCTAGAGTAATGTCATGTCCCTGTGTACAGTCCAGTGTTTAACCAAAAGAAAATCTTTAGAAATTTGTTGCACAATGAGCTCATCAATAGTTTAGTTTAGTTTAGTTTAGAGATACAGCACTGAAACAGGCCCTTCGGCCCACCGAGTCTGTGCCAACCATCAACCACCCATTTATATACTAATCCTACACTAATTCCATATTCCTACCACATCCCCACCTATCCCTATATTTCCCTACCACCTACCTATACTAGGGACAATTTATAATGGCCAATCTACCTATCAACCTGCAAGTCTTTGGCATGTGGGAGGAAACCGGACCACCCCAGGAAACCCACGCAGACACAGGGAGAACTTGCAAACTCCACACAGGCAGTACCCAGAATTGAACCCGGGTCGCTGGAGCTGTGATGCGGTGCTAGCCACTGTGCCGCCCTTTTAATTCATCTTTAAAAGTAGTAACTTGATCCATCTAACCAGGGGTCTAGGAATGGGATGAAATATATGGTACAATAGTATATACCAGAAAGCAACATTTATAATGAACCATGGCCTGAGGGAGACACAATTATTACATTTTGTGGCCTGAAAAGAGATGCACTGCTTGCACTCCGTTAATAATACAATAGTGCAATAATACAATTTGTGTCAAATTGTATAATATGCTTGTCATAGAAAAGCATACCCGCCAACCCACCATCTTCTCTTGGCATTTCTTCGTGGACTAAGATTTTGGGACGGTTGTAGTCATCGGTTGCAGGTCCGCTGGTGGCTAGTCAAGCCTATCCGTGACTGGCAGATTCTCCCACAGCGGGTGCAAGTGAAGGTGTAGTCACTGCTGGACGCAATTGGATCTATCCTTCTCCTTTTCTCTTTCGTGCTGGTTCTTTGCTCAGTCTCAAACATGTCTGTAGTCCTCCTGATGAAACATCTCCAGGCATCACGATCTGTGGCCTGCGCTTCCCACTGGCGATGGTCGATATGGCACATAGAAAGGGACTTCTTCAGGGAGTCCTTGAAATGTTTGCATGGGGCCCCTCTGTTCCTTTTACACATGGGCAGCTCTCCATACAACACGATCTCGGGCAGGCGACAGTTGTCCATCCGGGCAACGTGACCTGCCCAACGCAGTTGGCTTTGCAGGAGGATGGCCTCGATGCTGGTGATGTTGGCTGTTTCCAGGGCTTCAATGTTTGTGATACGGTCCTGCCAGCAGATCGTGAGGATGCTGCGGAGGCAGCGCTGATGGAAGTGCTCTAGAAGGCATACGTGATGGCAGTATAGGACCCATGACTCGGCGCCATACAGCAGGGTGGTGAGGATTATGGCTTTGTACACTGAGTTTGGTCTGTGCTCTGAGGCTGTGGTTGCTCCACACACGTTTGCAGAGTCTGCCGAATGTACTGTTTGCTTTTGAAAGCCTAGTGTCCACTTCCTTGTCTATGGTGGCATCAAATGAGATGACGCTCCCCAAATAAGTAAATTGCTTGATGGCATTTAGCTCGGTTCCCTCGATGACGATGCTCGGTGGTCTATATTCTTCTTGGGGTGCAGGCTGATGCAGGTCTTCAGTTTTCTTTTAAACTGATTTTTAGTCTGAAGAGTTGTGCCGCCTCGGAAAAATGTGTTGTTATACGTTGCACTTCTCACTGACTGTGGGCCGGGAGAGCACAGTCATTGGTGAAAACAAGTTCACGGATGAGTTTTTCTTGTGTCTTTGTGCGAGCCTGAGGTTGAAAAGGCCTCCATCAGTCCGGAAGCGACATAAAATCCCTCCTTAAGGTCTTCCGTTGCCTGCTGCAGCATCATGCTGAAAAAGATGGTGAATAGGGTTGGAACTAGCACACATCCCTGCTTCACGCCATTGGAGATACGGAAGAGACTTGAGAGATCTCTGTGAGCAGAGATGGACTTTGGAAAATCCTTGAAAAACCTGGATGCCACCCAGGTTCCTGGCCATGGTGAAGCAGTTTCATGAAAATCAGTACGAGCAAGTCAAGCAAAACAGCCCACCATAGCAAGTGTTTTTATGCACAAAAAATGCTCATTGGTTTTAATTTTCCAGGAACCAATCAAAAATACTTTGGTCTCAACACATTTCTTTCAAACTTCTATTCAAATCCTTTCAAATTCCCTCCCATGCTCCAGCACCTCTACTCTTACAAAGCATAAGCAATGTCAAGGGTCCTCTGCTAGTATTGGGATGAAAATAGATAAGTCCTGAAAATGTGCTATATGTCCCTCAGCAGGTGTAAGTAAAAGACAGGCTAAAGTTTCAACCGAAACTGTATATCAGAGGTGGTTGGCAATAGAAAGGTGAGTATACAATGATAATTGTAAGTGGGTAAATAAATTGTTGCGAAAAGTGGACCAAGTGAAATTTTCATTCCATCCATGTTACATTTTTTGTATTAGTTTAGATATTCAACTCATGCTCAATGTCAGTGACAGCTCCTGGAAGTGGCCTTATATCTCCAATGATTCACACACAACTGCCCAATATCTGGGTAAATGATAATGAGACCCAGGAATCAACTGACAAATCCTGTCACTATACCCCAACTCGTGGAATGTGCCATGATTTTCCTTTATATTTAGTAGTTGGATTTGGACTGCAGCTATGGTTATAAATCAACTCATGCTTTTTCTAAACCAGAGAATAAGTCGATGAGCAATGATCAGTGCAAAACTATATATGTTCAGGTAATTGTAAACTTTGCCATCTTCCTCAAAGAAGAAACACTCTTGAACCTTCTATCCAAATGCATTTAATCTTAAATGGATGTTCACTTCCTATGTGGTGAACCATTGCCATAGAGATTTTCTGCTGACTAGAGACGGTATACTGACCTGAGGTAAACACTTTCATAGATGTATCATTCTTTATCTTTTGAAAGTGTTGAAACAAAGCTTATAACACTTAATATGCTTAATGGATTGTCACTCTTTGTCAATTAAATAGGATATGTGTCCCCAAGTTTGAAATATCTTTGATAGATGGAACTTAATACTTAGCCAATACTGTCCTCAAAGGTACTATAAAATTGATACTACCCAACAGTAGCCTTCAATCTATATTACCATATTAATACCATCTTTTTTAATAACACCTAGGGCCATAGGCTTACTAATATATTGACAATCCTCCTGCCATCAATAACCATTCAGCCGATCCAGTGACAGCAATCAGATCATGTATACCAAGGACTTACAGAATTATACATGTCTCTACCAGATGCTAATCCTTTGCTCCCATTTTCACCTGAGTAGCAGTGCACAAAAACTACAACAGCTTTTCTGACATCTGCAACTGATTGGTGTGCCTTCTTCAGGCACAATGTAAATACTATTCAGAATAATGTTGAGATCTCTACGCTCAAATTTCTTAGTGCTATTCACAATATCCCCATGAAAATGTGGTGCTCTTGATTCTAGAGATGCTTATAAGGCCCTGTCTTAGGGATAAGCTGATACTGCCAAGAAAGGTTCTTATTTCTACATTCCAACAGTGGCCTCGCTTCAAAAGTATTTAATTGGCTGTAAAGTGCTTTGGGACTTCCTGAGGTCATGAAAGGTGCTATATAAATGCAAGTCTTTTCCTTTTTAATAAAAGTTGTTTTAATGCCGCTACTTTTTTTTAAAAAAAGAGATACAGCACTGAAACAGGCCCTTCGGCCCACCGAGTCTGTGCCGACCATCAACCACCCATTTATACTCATCCTACATTAATCCCATATTCCTACCACATCCCCTCAATTCCCCTACCACCGACCTACACTAGGGGCAATTTACAATGGCCAATTTACCTATCAACCTGCAAGTCTTTGGCTATAGGAGGAAACCGGAGCATCCAGCGGAAACCAGGGAGAATTTGCAAACTCTGCACAGGCAGTACCCAGAATCGAACCCGGGTCGCTGGAGCTGTGAGGCTGTGGTGCTAACCACTGCGCCACTCTGCTGCCCATCTCTCCATTAGGCACTGAGAAAGACTAAAGACTGAAAAATATAATTGAAGACAAATATGGTTTGCTGAAACTGTCACTCAGACATACTGGTGAATCCAGACTACAATCAAAATCTTTAAAAGTAGCACAACCGTTCTAATGTCAAATTAAATCCTTTATCTATAAAGGCTTGCCTTGAGATATGCAGTTATTCATGAGTTAACATATCACTGTGTTAACCAACTGAAGCAATCCTTGGCTTCATGCTGAGCTCCAGAAATGTATTGGGCATTGACTTTAACTAATATGCCAATGTAGCCTTTAATGTCAGATGTCCTGTACGTCCCCCATGTCCTTCTGCTTGGGTCAGTGTGTATTGAGGTCTTGAGAACTTCTCTGATTATCTTGGCGCCCTCTGAATAATGGTGAGGAAATAAAGAGTAAGGAGTACCATGTGGAACACATCTTTCAACATCTTAAGAGGTAAGTCAAATGCTCACCTGAGTGTAAATATATCTATTGCATAACTCAATTCAGAACCTGTCAAGACTCGGCAGAATTTTTCAGCACTGAAGCAACAGCTAACTATTGGCTGGTATTAGTTGCTGACTGACAGGATGGGAAAGGAAATAGCATGCAGCCTCATTTCTTAAGGATCACAGCTGCAATTGAAGGGGCTCACATGTTTCTTTGTACAGCACACACCAGGCTGGTGCAAGGAGTGTGCCTGCTTCATTTACTGGTGCCTTCCGGACACCCTCTTGCAGGTAATGCTGTGAAGAAGGGTTACTCTCGTATGCTAGGGTACCCATCAGTGGTGAAGGAATACCCAGGCTGCTTGTCAGATGGCAAACAAAGTTAGTACAGCATCTGTCAACCAGAACACGTGAGTCAGAAAAAAAAATCCTCAGGATGTCTGCCAAGGTAAGCCTGATCAGTATCAGCTTAGACAAAGTATCCAGTTCACAGGATTTTCTCACCATATTGCAACCTGCTTAATGCTACATGCTAAATCCTCAGAAGAACTCTTCCTAAATTTCAAATGTTTGCCTATACTATAGCGGGATACATTTTATTATTGCCACCTTAATTGCAGTTATTGTCATGTGACTTTTTGGAAGAGCGACGTAAAAATTAAGCTTAATGTATTGGGAAAATACCCTATAAGATGCCATTGATGTTCTCAAAATGGAGTTTTAGCTTGAAAGCTGCCCACTCACTACATAATTCTGCTGTTCAATGCTAGGAAGTGGCTAGACATCTTTCAAGTTAATTAAAGCAAGAGTGACGTTATAAACTTCGTATTGTATGGTAATACCAGCTGTATTAATATTTTTTGAGGACTTGTGTTTAAAAGACTGTGGAAAATACCTGAGGAGATGCTGGACTTTTTTAAAAAAGGGTCACTGAAAGGACACTTGGGACTTTGTTTAAAAACAAACACTGGAAGTCGCATGTCTCAAGCTAAGTGAACAGCTGGAACCTTGATGAACTATGGAGCTATTTGGAGTTGTTTTAGAGAAGTCACGTCAAGATTTATGGCTCAGGAGTTTTGGTTTCATTTTTAGAGATTGTTTGGTGTGTATCCTGCTAGGAGAGAAGCCGCCCAACTCATCCTTTGCCAACTGTGTTGAAAAATCTACTGAGAATCCAGTGTGATAGCTGAATCCACTAATGCAGTAGTTCTTCTGAAATGCCTGCAAGACTACTCCTTGATGTCACCTGAACAGAACTGCTCCAGAAAGATCCCAGTGACAGCTGTCTATGTGTACCCGGACACAGACTGAAAGTCATCCGGAATATTTCATACCATTTTTTTCTTCAAGAATTGATCATTCTTTGACCAAATACTTGTTTTTGTAAAGTTGATCACTGCAGAGAAAGCTTCTTTATTTTTTCTTTAACAGGTCTTTGTGTGTTAGGTTATTTTAGAAAGGTAGATATTTATACTTTCATATTTCAAACTGTGTTAATAAGCTTTGCAACTTTATTGAAAAATGTTGTTTTACAATAAATCAACAATTTTGTTGTTTATTAAAGAAACCTGGTTGGTGGATTTTTATTCTGAAACTAATATTAATAAAGTATATAATTGGCTGTATCAGTAACTGGGTAAAATGTTTAAATATATGTTGTGACCAATGGAGTAGTGGAACCAGAGAAAGACTCTGCATTCCTCCAACCTCTGTTGTAACACAGCCAGTTACAGACAAAGGTAAGTGTATCACTTAACTGTACAGTTGTCTGAGAATGGGGAACATGAGAATTAAGCTTGTTCAGATATTGTCACTTGTGCAAAGTGGGTTCAGCCGGAACCAAAAATCCAATTAAAACCGATAATCTCCATGTCAAAGGGGCACAATACCTGCATCCTAGAGAACAAAGGAGATTGGCACAACCACTTAAAAGGACAAGGTTGTATAAACTGGAAAATTGTTCATTGTATGCAGACTCCTGAGTTATACGATAGACTGGTTATCTAATGTTAAATTCTTAGATAGCTGATAAATTAACACACCAATTGTAATAATCTCAGACTCTGATCAATGCTGAATTACAATGATATACTGAATTGTGGTGTAAATGCTGTTACTCACTTAAGTAACTCCTTTTTTTTCTATTTGAATTGCTAAGTTAATTCTGAATACATCTGTTCATATCTATGAATTGCTCATATACTCTTTAACTTTCATTGTGAGTTTGTAGTCAATAAATAATTATTGCATAACTTGTCTACTTGGTGATTGGCAAAAAGTCATTCACTCAGTAGCTTGTGGATATCCTATTCAAGGGTTGATGAATTCAAATTCATTCCAATTAGTTAAAAGTAAGGTGGTTCAGTGAGCAACAGTTTGATACTATTCAGCCCTTGACCTAAACAGGTAAAACCACAGACCTCTTTGGTGCAGAGTCTGGTTCTCTGTTAAAATGCCTAGAGGATTTATGGAGGCAGCACGAGCTGCGTTCACAGGGTGAAACAGGAAACATTAGCGAGCATGAGCAGATCATGGAAACAGAAGGAGCAGCAACCTGTTCGCCAGGGTGTGAACTGTGTATTAATTTAGTATTTTTTTTATCAAGTGGTGGGCATGAACTGGGGATTCACTTGTGCTCCTACATATAGGAGCAGACTGAAACTGTGATGGTTGGATTTGGAGGTGTATGTCTGTAGTGCATATCTCTGTAAATAAAAGGTTATAAAGTGTGTGAAGATTAGGCTCCAGTTCTATCCTTCACCGCCTGGCTTTTGGAATAGAACACAGACGGCGAGCTTGGGTCTGTCGTCAGCTGCAAAGCACTGAGATCAGAACCTCACCTCATAGGGTTATTGCAAAGAAGGATGCTCTCTGTTCATTATTTTCTACTGTCGTTAGAGAAAGTCCCAAGCAGCCTGCAAGAACAGCAACTAGAATTGAAGAGTTATTTAACCACATCTGTATGGTCACATGCAACTGTTAATCTGGCCTGCAGTCCTTCGTGAAGAATGTAGTTGCTGCAGGGAGATCTACACGGAGCCCACCAAGAAAGAAGTCCACACAGAGTGGGGCAGTCTCTGACAAGGGCTCTGAGGCTTTGACTCTCCAATTTCAACATATAAGGTGATTGGATAGAGAATTATGCAAGGTTTCCCTGCTTTCAAGTTACCCACCGGTCTACTGCCATACAGATTATTGGACATACAGAAAGTGTGGCATCAACAGGAGCCCAGTGGCTGTAGATAAAAACAGAAGATGCTGGAAATATGCAGCAGGTCTGACAGCATCTGTGAGGAGAGAGACAGAGTTAGGTCTGTGACCTTTCATCAGAACTAAGAAAAATTAGAAACGTGAAAGGGGGAAGGGTGTGAAGAAGAACAAAAAGGAAGGTTGCGATAGAGTGGAGGGAAGGAGAGATTAAATGACAAAAAGGTTTCATGGTGAAAAACCAAAGGGAGTGATAATGGGATAAGTAAAGAAACAAAGAATGTGACCAGAGGGTGTGTGAAGGCAGGATAGCTGCCCTCCGAATGCATAGGAAAGGAATTAGGAAAAAATCAAGGGGGGGAAAAAAACAAACCAAAAAAGAAAACACCATAACAAAGTGGAGGCAAAGGTTATGACCTAAAATTGGTGAACTCAATGTTGAATCCAGAAGGCTGTAAAGTGCCCGGTCAAAAGATGAGGTGCTCTTCCTCAAGCTTGAATTGAACTTTGTTGGAACACTGTAGCAGGCCATGGACAGAAAGGTCAGATTGGGAGCAAGGTAGAGAATTAAAATGACAGGCAACTGGGAGCTCGGGGTCACGCTTGTGGATTAAACAAGTGGGTTCCGCAAAGCGATCATCCAATCTGCATTTGGTCTCCCTTACATTGGGGAAACCACGTTGTGAGCAGCGAATACAGTATACTAAATTGAAAGAAGTACAAGCAAGTTGCTGTTTCACGGAAGTAGTGTTTGGGGCCTTGGATGGTGAGAAGGGAGGAGGTAAAAGGGTAGCTGTTGCATCTCCTGTGGATTGGAAAGGTGCCTTAGAAAAGAGAGAGGATGTTAGGGGTGACTGGGGAGTGGACCAGGTTGTTACGGAGGGAACAGTCCCTTTGGAATGCTGATGGGAGAGGATAGGAAGATGTGTTTGGTGGTGGCAGAAATGGCAGATAACGATGCATTGAATACAGAGGCTGGTGGGTTGGAAGGGAACAGTTGCAGTAGACTGATCAAAGTTATGCCTCTCGGGCCAAAGTAAAATTGGCCTTGTTTAAATGGTTCTAGATGTGGCAGAAAGTGAACAGGACCAAGTAGCGGTTTCGGAGCCATTTCATGATCCAATGTAAACAGGCAGTTTGATGAAAGACTGTTCTGATGAAAGGTCACTGACCTGAAATGTTAACTTTGCTTCTCTCTCCACAGATGCTGCCAGACCTGCTGAGTGTTTCCAGCACTTTTTTGGTTTTATATTAAACAGGCAGAGGACCACCTCAATCCCAAAAGCTTCCAACTGAGGCCCAGCAGTCAGCGATCTCACTTAATCCTGATACTGCAAGAGCATTGAGAAAGAACACTTTCATTTCTTAAGGGCAATAAATTGTACATTGCCACCAAGGGAAGCACTAAATGGAAAATACTAACTACACATACAGTTAACTTTTAGATAATATTTTGGTTACAGTTTTCTAAGGATGGTTTGTATAAAATTTTAACAGATGGAAGGCATGGGATACAAGATAAGCCACTGTTGAAGGAATGTATATTTGGCTGCTGCATGGTGCAGATGTGGAGAGGTCTTTTAATGCATGGCTGGATGAGGTATTTAGGTGATGTTCTCATCTGTGTGAGGTTGCCATATGGCTCCAGTTGTCTGCAAAGATATTTCAGTATAAATCTCTTCTGGCTCCTTCATCTTGCCCTATTTAGAGTCCTAGCGTCATTACAGCACAGGAGGCCATTCGGTCCACGCTGGCTCTGTAGAGCAATCCAATCAGTCCCATTCCCCTGCGCTGTCCCTGTAGCCCTGCAAGTTTATTTCCCTCAAGTGCCCATCCAATTTCCTTTTGCAATCATTCATCATCTCCACTTCCTCCACCCTCAGGCAGTGACTTCCAGGCCATCACCACCCACTGCATAAAAAAAAAAGTTCTTACTCACATCCCTTCTGTGTCTCTTGCCCAAGGGCAGCACAGTGGTGCAGTGGTTAGCACTGCAGCCTCACAGCTCCAGGGACCCGGGTTCGATTCCGGGTACTGCCTGTGTGGAGTTTGCAAGTTCTCCCTGTGTCTGCGTGGGTTTTCTCCGGGTGCTCCGGTTTCCTCCCACAAGCCAAAAGACTTGCAGGTTGGTAGGTAAATTGGCCATTATAAATTGTCACTAGTATAGGTAGGTGGTAGGGAAATATAGGGACAGATGGGGATGTTTGGTAGGAATATGGGATTAGTGTAGGATTAGTATAAATGGGTGGTTGCTGGTCGGCACAGACTCGGTGGGCCGAAGGGCCTGTTTCAGTGCTGTATCTCTAATCTAATCTAAAAAAAAACTTTGTACCATCAGTGAATAGAAACAGCTTTTCTTTGTCTACCTTATCTAAAGCTATCATAATCTTGTACACCTCGATCAAATCTCCTCTCAATGTCTTTTGTCCAAGGAGAACAACCCCAGCTTCTCCAACCTAACCTTGTAGCTAAAGTCCCTCATCCTGGGGACCATTCTGCTAAATCTCAACTTCACCCTGTCAAGGACCCCCACATCCTTCTTAAAGTATGGTGACCAGAACTGATCACAATACACTAGTTGTGGCCTAATCAGAGCTTTATAAAGATTGAGCATAACTACCCTGCTTTAGTAATCAATACCTCTATTTATGAAGCCCAAGAACCACTCGGTACGTCCTGCCACATTCAAAAATCTATGCACGTGAACCCCCAGGTCCCTCTGTCTATGCACACTCTTTAGAACTGTGCCATAGACTATATTGCCTCTACATATCCCTTCTGCCAAAATGCATCTCCTCACATTTCTTAGTATTGAATTCTATCTGACACTTGTCTTTTTATTCTGCTAGTCTAGCAACATCCTGTTGCAGTCAATTGGTATTATCCTCACTATCTGCCACGCCTCCAAGTATCATTGACAAATTTTGAAATTATACCCTGTATTCCTTTTATATATAGCAAAAAAAAAAGCACTGGTCCTAGCACTGAACCTTGAGGAACACCACTGTCTACCATCCTCCAGTCTGAAAAACACCCATTTACCATGACTCGCTGTTTTCTGTCCTTAAGACAATTTTTATCCAAGCTGACATTGACCCTTCTATTCCATGAGCCTCAATTTTGTTAACCAGCCTTTTATGTGGCACTTTGTCAAATGCTTTCTTAAAATTCATATAGACAACATGCATTGCTTTCCCTTCATCAACCTTCTGTTGCTTCATCAAAAAATTCAATCAGATTAGTCAAGCAAATTGCCTTTTACAAATCCATGCTAGCTCTCCTTAATTTACTTCAAACCTCTCCAAATGCCTGTTGATATTTTTCCCTGATTATTGTTTCTAAAAATCTTTTTATTCATTCGTGGGATGTTGGCATCGCTGGCTAGGCCAGCATTTATTGCCCATCCCTAATTGCCCTTGAGAAGGTGGTGGTGAGCTGCCTTCTTGAACTGGTGCAGTCCATGTGAGGTAGGTACACCCACAGTGCTGTTAGGAAGGGAGTTCCAGGATTTTGACCCAGCGACAGTGAAGGAACGGCGATATAGTTCCAAGTCAGGATGGTGTGTGACTTGGAGGGAACTTGCAGGTGGTGGTGTTCCCATGCATTTGCTGCCCTTGTCCTTCTAGTTGGTAGATGTCGCGGGTTTAGAAAGTGCTGATGTTAAACTGACCGTCCTGTCATTTCTAGGAATGTCCTTACACACTTTCTTGAATAAGGATGTCACATTTGCCACTTTCCAATCCTCTGGCTCCTCCCCCATATCGTGAAGATTGGGGAAAGCCTTTCCGTTATCTCCACCCCCACTTCATTTAGCAACCTGGGATGCAAGCCAACCGGACCAGGCGACTTATTCACTCTAAGCACAGTCAGCTTTTCCAATTCATTCTTCCTATCAATTTTCACCCTATCCATTATCTCTATCATCTCTACTTCTACCAATTATTTTGTAAGCATCCTGTTCCTTAGCAAACACCAATAAAAAGTACTCAAGTATTCCAGCCTTGCCCTGTGCCTCTAAGCAAATATCACCCACTTTGCCCCTAAAAGGCCCCACCCCATCTCCTACTACCTGCTTACTATTTATATGCCAGTAGAAGATTTTTGGGTTCCCTTTTTTGTTAACTGCTATTCTATTCTCATATTCTCTCTTTGTCAATTTTATTTTCCTCTTCACTTCTCCTCTCAGCTTATTGTATTTGGCCTGTTTCTCGCTTAAAGAATTCACCTGGCATGCATCTTTAACCTAATTTTTTTGTTTCAATATATTCTCTATTTCTCTCATCATCTAAGAAGCCCTGTCTTTGGTTCCCTTACCTTTTGCCCTTGCTGGAATGTACCTAACCTGTACGTGAATCATTTCCTCCTTAAAAATCACGCATTGTTCTGTTACCGTTTTTTGAGCAACAACAACTTATATTTATATAGTGCCTTTAACGTAATAAAGTATTTCATGCGCTTCACAGGAGCATTATAAAACGAAGTATGACACTGAGCCACAAAAGGAGATATTAGGTCAGATGACCAAAGCTTGGTCAAAGAGGTAGGTTTTAAGGACTGTCTTAAAAGGAGGAAAGCGAGATGGAGAGGAGGAGGGGTGTAAGGAGGGTATTCTGGAGCTTGGGGTCTAGGTAACTAATGATACCACTGATGGTGAAGCGATGAAAATCAGGGATGCACAAGAGGCCAGAATTAGAAGAGTGCAGATATTTTGGAGGGTTGTGAGGTTAGAGGAGATTGCAGAGATATGGAAGGACAAGGCCATGGCAGGATTTGAAAACAAGGATGAGAATTTTAAAATCAAGGTGTTGACTGGGAGTCAATGTAATCAGCAAGCCCTGGATCCCATGGGCTCTTACTTTCTTGGCCAATTTCCCATGCGGGACCTTAATCAAAAGCCTTACTAAAGTCCATGTAGGCTACATCAGAAGGGGAATGGGACTTGGTGCGAGTTAAGACAAGGGCAGCAGAGTTTTGGATGACCTCAATTTTAGGGAAAGTAAAATGTGGGTGACCAGGCAGGAGTGAGTTGGAATACTCGAGTCTAGAGGTAACAAAGGCATGAATGAGCGTTTCAGCAGCAGATGAGCTGTGACGAGCAATGTTATGGAGGTGGAAATAGGCAGTCTTAGTGATGGCACAAATATGAGGTTGGAAGCTCAGCTCGGGGTCAAATGAGACACCAAGGTTGTGAACCGACTGGCTTAATTCCAGACTGTTTCCAGGGAGAGGGATGGAGTCTGTAGCTAGGGAACAAAGTTTGGAGCAGGAACCAAGAATAATGGCTTCAGTCTTCCCAATATTTAATTAGAGGAAATTTCTGCTCATCCAGTACTGGATGTCAGATGAACAGTCTGATAATTTAGCAACAGTGGAGGAGTAGAGAGAAGTGGTGGTGAGATAGAGCTGAGTATCATCAGCATACATGTGAAAACTAACACTGTGCTTTCGGATGATGTCGCCGAGGGGCAGCATGTAAGTGAGAAATAGGAGGGGGCAAAGGATAGATACTTGGGGAACACCAGAGGTAGCGGTGCAGGAGCAGAAAGAGAAGCCATTGCAAGTGAATCTCTGGCTACGATTAGATAGATAGGAACGGAACCAGGTGAAAGCAGTTCCACCTGGCTGAACCACAGTGGAGAGGTGTTGGTGGAAGATGGTGTGGTCAACTGTTTCAAAGGCTGCAGATGGGTCAAAAAGGGCAAGGAGGGAATGTTTACCTTTGTCACAGTCACATTCCTGTCAATCTTTGGTTCCATTTTACCCTGGTTACATCCCCTCTCATCCCATTGAGGTCAGCCGCCTTCTAATTTAGAAGTTCTACATGAGAATTTTCCTTGCTGTTCTCCATTACTAGTCTAAACCTTATGGTGCAATGATCACTCCTCGTAGAGTCATAGTTATACAGCACAGAAACAGGCCCTTCAGGCCACCGTGTCCATGCCGGCCATCAAGCACCTATCTATTCTAATCCCATTTTCCAGCACTTGGCCCGTAGCCTTGTATGCTATGGCGTTTCAAGTGCTCATCTAAATACTTCTTAAATGTTGTGAGGGTTCTTGCCTCTGTCATTTTTTTTCCTCAAATCCCCTCTAAACCTCCTACCCCTTACCTTAAATCTATGCCCCCTGGTTATTGACACCTCGCTAAGGGAAAAAATTTCTTCCTATCGACCCTATCAATCGCCTCCCCGCGAGTGGCTCTCTAGCAGAGCAAGACTACACCTTCTTCTGGCAGGGCAGGGATCCTGAAGAACCAAGACAGCATGGAGTGGGCTTCGCCATCAGAAACTCCTTGCTCAGCATGATAGAGCCTCCCTCAAATGGCTCGGAACGCATACTGTCCATCCGACTGCTCACCACCTCTGGTCCAGTACACCTACTCAGCATCTATGCTCCAACACTCTGTTCCGCACCTGAAGCTAAAGACCAGTTCTATGAACAACTCCATAACATCATTAGCAGCATCCCCAACACCGAACACCTATTCCTGCTGGGGGACTTTAATGCCAGGGTTGGGGCCGACCATGACTCATGGCCCTCCTGCCTTGGGCGCTATGGCGTTGGAAGGATGAATGAGAACGGGCAGAGACTGCTTGAGTTGTGTACCTATCATAACCTCTGCATCACCAACTCGTTCTTTCACACTAAACCCTGTCACCAGGTTTCATGGAGGCACCCAAGATCACGTCGTTGGCACCAGCTAGACCTCATTGTCACAAGGCGAGCCGCCTTAAACAGTGTTCAAATCACACGCAGCTTCCACAGTGCGGACTGCGACACCGACCACTCCCTGGTGTGCAGCAAGGTTAGACTCAGACCAAAGAAGTTGCATCATTCCAAGCAGAAGGGCCACCCGCGCATCAACACGAGCAGAATTTCTCACCCACAGCTGTTACAAAAATTTCTAAATTCACTTGTAACAGCCCTTCAAAACACTCCCACAGGGGATGCTGAGACCAAGTGGGCCCACATCAGAGACGCCATCTATGAGTCAGCTTTGACCACCTACGGCAAAAGTGCGAAGAGAAATGCAGACTGGTTTCAATCTCATAATGAAGAGCTGGAACCTGTCATAGCCGCTAAGCGCATTGCACTGTTGAACTACAAGAAAGCCCCCAGCGATTTAACATCCGCAGCACTTAAAGCAGCCAGAAGTACTGCACAAAGAACAGCTAGGCGTTGCGCAAACGACTACTGGCAACACCTATGCAGTCATATTCAGCTGGCCTCAGACACCGGAAATATCAGAGGAATGTATGATGGCATGAAGAGAGCTCTTGGGCCAACCATCAAGAAGATCACCCCCCTCAAATCTAAATCGGGGGACATAATCACTGACCAACGCAAACAGATGGACCGCTGGGTTCAGCACTACCTAGAACTGTACTCCAGGGAGAATGGTGTCACTGAGACTGCCCTCAATGCAGCCCAGCCTCTACCAGTCATGGATGAGCTGGACATACAGCCAACCAAATCGGAACTCAGTGACGCCATTGATTCCCTAGCCAGCGGAAAAGCCCCTGGGAAGGACAGCATTACCCCTGAAATAATCAAGAGTGCCAAGCCGGCTATACTCTCAGCACTACATGAACTGCTATGCCTGTGCTGGGACGAGGGAGCAGTACCCCAGGACATGCGCGATGCCAACATCATCACCCTCTATAAAAACAAAGGTGACCGCGGTGACTGCAACAACTACCGTGGAATCTCCCTGCTCAGCATAGTGGGGAAAGTCTTTGCTCGAGTCGCTCTGAACAGGCTCCAGAAGCTGGCCGAGCGCGTCTACCCTGAGGCACAGTATGGCTTTCGTGCAGAGAGATCGACTATTGACATGCTGTTCTCCCTTCGTCAGATACAGGAGAAATGCCGTGAACAACAGATGCCCCTCTACATTGCTTTCATTGATCTCACCAAAGCCTTTGACCTCGTCAGCAGACGTGGTCTCTTCAGACTACTAGAAAAGATCGGATGTCCACCAAAGCTACTAAGTATCATCACCTCATTCCATGACAATATGAAAGGCACAATTCAACATGGTGGCTCCTCATCAGAGCCCTTTCCTATCCTGAGTGGTGTGAAACAGGGCTGTGTTCTCGCACCCACACTTTTTGGGATTTTCTTCTCCCTGCTGCTTTCACATGCGTTCAAATCCTCTGAAGAAGGAATTTTCCTCCACACAAGATCAGGGGGCAGGTTGTTCAACCTTGCCCGTCTAAGAGCGAAGTCCAAAGTACGGAAAGTCCTCATCAGAGAACTCCTCTTTGCTGACGATGCTGCTTTAACATCTCACACTGAAGAATGCCTGCAGAGTCTCATTGACAGGTTTGCGTCTGCCTGCAATGAATTTGGCCTAACCATCAGCCTCAAGAAAACGAACATCATGGGGCAGGATGTCAGAAATGCTCCATCCATCAATATTGGCGACCACGCTCTGGAAGTGGTTCAAGAGTTCACCTACCTAGGCTCAACTATCACCAGTAACCTGTCTCTAGATGCAGAAATCAACAAGCGCATGGGTAAGGCTTCCACTGCTATGTTCAGACTGGCCAAGAGAGTGTGGGAAAATGGCGCACTGACACGGAACACAAAAGTCCGAGTGTATCAGGCCTGTGTCCTCAGTACCTTGCTCTACGGCAGTGAGGCCTGGACAACGTATGCCAGCCAAGAGCGATGTCTCAATTCATTCCATCTTCGCTGCCTTCGGAGAATACTTGGCATCAGGTGGCAGGACTATATCTCCAACACAGAAGTCCTTGAAGCGGCCAACATCCCCAGCTTATACACACTACTGAGTCAGCGGCGCTTGAGATGGCTTGGCCATGTGAGCCGCATGGAAGATGGCAGGATCCCCAAAGACACATTGTACAGCGAGCTCGCCACTGGTATCAGACCCACCGGCCGTCCATGTCTCCGTTATAAAGACGTCTGCAAACGCGACATGAAATCGTGTGACATTGATCACAAGTCGTGGGAGTCAGTTGCCAGCATTCGCCAGAGCTGGCGGGCAGCCATAAAGACAGGGCTAAATTGTGGCGAGTCGAAGAGACTTAGTAGTTGGCAGGAAAAAAGACAGAGGCGCAAGGGGAGAGCCAACTGTGCAACAGCCCCAACAAACAAATTTCTCTGCAGCACCTGTGGAAGAGCCTGTCACTCCAGAATTGGCCTTTATAGCCACTCCAGGCGCTGCTTCACAAACCACTGACCACCTCCAGGCGCGTATCCATTGTCTCTCGAGATAAGGAGGCCCAAAAGAAAAAAAAGAACATCCCCTCTCATCCCATTGAGGTCAGCCGCCTTCTAATTTAGAAGTTCTACATGAGAATTTTCCTTGCTGTTCTCCATTACTAGTCTAAACCTTATGGTGCAATGATCACTCCTCGTAGAGTCATAGTTATACAGCACAGAAACAGGCCCTTCAGGCCACCGTGTCCATGCCGGCCATCAAGCACCTATCTATTCTAATCCCATTTTCCAGCACTTGGCCCGTAGCCTTGTATGCTATGGCGTTTCAAGTGCTCATCTAAATACTTCTTAAATGTTGTGAGGGTTCTTGCCTCTGTCATTTTTTTTCCTCAAATCCCCTCTAAACCTCCTACCCCTTACCTTAAATCTATGCCCCCTGGTTATTGACACCTCGCTAAGGGAAAAAATTTCTTCCTATCGACCCTATCAATGCCCCTCATAATTTTGTACACCTCAATCAGGTCCCCACTCAGCCTTCTCTGCTCTAAGGAAAATAGTCCTAGCCTATCCAATCTCTCTTCATAGCTGAAACCTTCCAGCCCAGGCAACATCTTGGTGAAACTCCTCTGCACCCTCTCTAGTGCAATCACATCCTTCCTATAGTGTGGCGACCAGAACTGCACACAGTACTCCAGCTGTGGCCTAACTAGCGATTTGTACAGCTCCATCATAACCTCCCTGCTCTTATATTCTATGCCTCGGCTAATAAAGGCAAGTATCCCATATGTTTTCCTAACCAACTTACCTACCTGTGCTGCTTCCTTCAGTGATCATTGGACATGTACACCAAGGTGCCTCTGACCCTCTGTGCTTCCTATGGTCCTACCATCCATTGTATATTCCCTCGATTTGTTAGTCCTCCCAAAATGCCTCACACTTCTCAGGATTAAATTCCATTTGCCACTGCTCTGCCCATTTTACCAGCCCATTTATATCGTCCTGTAATCTAAGGCTTCACTATTTACGACACCACCAATTTTCGTGTCATCTGCGAACTTACTGATCATACCTCCTATATTCTCGTCTAAATCATTAATGTACACTACAAATAGCAAATGTCCCAGCACCGATCCCTGCGGTACACCACTGGTCACAGGCTTCCAATCGCAAAAACAACCCTCGATCATCACCCTCTGCCTCCTGCCACTAAGCCAATTTTGGATCTAATTTGCCAAATTGCCCTGGATCCCTTTACCAATCTTCCATGCAGGACCATATCAAAAGCCTTACTGAAGTCCATGTAGACTACACCAACTGCTTTACCCTCATCTACACACCTAGTCACCTCCTCGAAAAATTCAATCAAATTGGTTAGGCATGATCTCCCCC